>NW_024349802.1:22378525-22427488 GCF_902729225.1 Pteropus medius | reverse complement strand
CAAATGCTCTTTAAAAATTTACTTCTCCATTTTACAATAACATTTAGAAACTGAACGATTCGAATTAAAAAATCCAGGTTTTCAGCTTCTCCTGCAAACTGGAGTTCCTGGCAAGTCTGAGTCTACCTTCTCACATGGCCACTATCAGCTGGAGGTAAGTAGCAGCTGCCCTGCCTGAACCATATGCTCTCCAGTTCGCCAGTTTCCACCCAGCCTATGTCGCTTGTCCATGTTTGCACAGACTCCTGCAGTTTTCCACTTGAGTCTACCATTTCTTCTCTCTGGCACTGCCATGTGTTCTGTATCCCCAATACATTCAGTACAGGTGCCACATTGGCGGTGGTGGGGACGAATGACTGGGTGGGAAATGGGCACTTTTACCCATCCCTCTTTCCTAACAGAACTTCAGCCTGAGGATGAGGACACATCTTTTAGGTCAACATCATTCTTTCATGGATAGCATGCCATCTGTATGTTTCTATTTTTGGTACTTGTAGGGACAGCTCTGCCAAGAGGGTCCCAGGCTGAGCATTCAAACCCAGTGTGATAGGCAATAATAGGCTGAAGGGCATGTTCGTATCACACCAACGGCAGGTAGAATCAACAGAAGAAAAAAAAAGGAAAAGCAAATATTCACTACACTCCCCCAAAAGAATATGTTAATTATTGCGTTTTGGATTATTCTTTATCATTTCCATGAGTCAGAGAAGGAGAGCTTTTCACAGAAACACATACTATATCTGAATTCTATAAACTGACTAAACTGGTTTATTTGCAGGATGTGTGTTTATAAAACAAACAAGAACTCCGACGTATTCTTACATAAAAGATTATATTTGGGGCAATTAGAAAGCCTATTTCAAATAAAATATTTCTCCCTTCCTACCATACACACCATAGATCCTTTATTCTTAACGTTTATTGACGACTCAGTATATGCCAATCACTACAGTCTGTGCTTTTCATGCTTTATCTCATTTTATTATTACTAAAAACTACCACGTTACTTCCTAAATTTAATTGTAGGGAAATAATCATATAAATGTGAAGCTATTCAGCTATAGAGTCGTGTGTCGCTATGTCAATTATAAGAGGGAAAAAAACCTTATACACTATCTAAAAGTTTCATGTCAAAAGGGTAATTAAATATGCTATAATAGAATACGAGACTCATAGAAAAATATTTAAGAACATGGATAAATATTCATAATCTACTATTACATGAAACAATCAGTTAACAAAGAAATTTGTATGCATATTTTATGCCATATTTATATAACTATATATATATTCATACACACATACAGTTATATGCACATAAGGAAAAATTCTAGAAGAAAATATACTTAAATGTTAATATTGAACATCTTTGCATGCCCAAGATATGAGTACATTCTTTTTTTGCTTATTTGCACTTTCTAATTTTCTATAAACACCAGCTGTAATTAAAAAAAAACTTGTTATAAAAAATAAACTCACTGATTTATTTTAAAAATCAACATTTTATCAAGAATCTACATAAAATCTCATGTCATCTTCTCAATGATCCTATGAGATAGGCATTACTTTTTGTATCTTACATGTGAGGAAATTTATTGGTTAAGCAACTTGCACAAAATTACATGGCTAATTAATGACAGAATCAGGAATTTGAACCCAAGTCTTTCCAATTCAGACTATATACTATTCAAACTGGACTGAATGTATGCAAAAGTTGCATCTTCAAGCTATCTGTTGGATTTCTTCATGCCTCTCTAATTTTCACTTACTTGGTGAGAATACTCAGTGATAGTAGGGAGTCCATCTTCAAGCCCAAGACTGACGCCATCCGTTCCAACAGTCCAACACCTTTATTACCTTTATTCCATCTTCCCAGCATTTAGAGGCTCTTTATCACAAACTATTTGCCTCCCATGCCCAGGGACATAAGCAGAATGAATCTTCTGCTGTTTCTGGAAAGCTTACTGTGTGCACATGTTGTCCCTCAATTTCCATGGGGGATTGGTTCTAGGACCCATCGTGGATACCAAATCCATGCTCAAGTTCCTTAAATAAAATGAGACATGATTTGCTATAACCTACGCACATCTTCCCGTATACTTTAACTCATCTCTAGATTACCTATAATACTAAATGCAATGTAAATGCTGTGTAAACAGTTGTTATACTCTATTGCTTAGGGAATAATGACAAGAAAAAAAATGTCTCTGTGTTCAGTAGAGATGCAACTCTCATAGTCCAGGCCTAAATAAATAGTACATGTCAGCAACAATGTAACTTTTTTCTACATTTTTCCCTTTTTTAATTTTTTAAAATTTATTTAGGGGGCAGTGACATGAACAAAATCCAATGTTTCAAGTGTACAATTCAACAGTATGTCATATATATATTGCATTGTGTGTTCACCGCCCATAGTTAGATTTCTTTCCATCACCAAATATTTGACCCCTTTTTTCTACATATTTTTGATATGCAGATCGTAGGATGTGGAATCAGTCCTTGGATATGGAGGACCAACTGTCATTGTGTGCCATAAGCCATGGAGAGTCACAAGAAAACACAGCCCCTCTCAACCCTGTTCTCTGAGACAGTGTGTGTTGCAGCTGGCACACGCCTGAAGAATAGTGAAGGAGGTACAAGAATAATCATAGTTTGAGAAATATTTATCTAATCCAACAGTTAATTAACTCCTTTACAATAATAACTTAACTTTGGCTTAAATACCTATTTGGGTAGAGAACTCACTACGAACTTGCCAAATCCCCATTTCTTCTCCCTATAGTTTCATCTTATTCTTCTGCAACATGACGTCATTTTTCCAGTCTCCCTCTCAGTCCCCAGGTCTTCCCAAAGACATGCGGTGGGAAAGGACTATCAAACAGCGTGCACTTCTATTAGTCTCTATATCCAAAATATAACATGAAGCAGATTAGAGGAGCCAACTGAGTATGTTCCCACATTAAAGATTCTCTTTGTAGCTTTGTAACAATCAAACTGGACTAGATACACATCAAAACAGCTTGAGAATAGCCTCATTTAAACAATTTCGCCTTTAAC
This sequence comes from Pteropus medius, assembly GCF_902729225.1. Classification (NCBI taxonomy): domain Eukaryota; kingdom Metazoa; phylum Chordata; class Mammalia; order Chiroptera; family Pteropodidae; genus Pteropus; species Pteropus medius. The sequence continues at coordinate 22,424,431 of NW_024349802.1, read as the reverse complement.
TGCATAAGAAGCTATGGGAATTATTAAGGTAGGAGTTTTAGGTCAGTTTTGAAGCAAAACTTCCCTCCCAATAAGATGCATTTAGAAAATTCAGTTATTTCCCAAGCAATTGGAAAGAAATAGAGCATTTTTTCCCCCTCTTCTAATGGTAAAACTTCGTATTCTTTAAGGCAGGCAAGAAAATTCTAGCAACTGGATAGCTGGCTTGGACTGAGCCAGCATTGTCCAGCAAATGGTCCCAAAGTCTATAAAATGCACTGAGACAGAAGCGGGAGGCCAGGATTCCACTGTCATCTGAGTGAGGGCAGGGCTTTTGTTGTCCTGTGCATTTCAGTAACACCAGTGCTGATCCCTAACGCCTGGCACACACACAGGAGTTTTCACAAACACATGAGCAAATCTCGCTATTTTCCCAGGCCAATTTAGGGTGGTCCCCTATAAGGTCTTTTGGGGAGATAGGGTCTGGGGGCAAAAGCAGAGGTAGGTAAAATCTGAAGAATCTCTCTTTGGGCCAGTCCAAGGTTTATGGCATTTGCTCTTTATTCTTTATCTAGTGCAGACTAGCTAGCTGTGTGCTTCCAATAGACAGTTTCTACAAGATGCATATAGAATAAAGAGGTTTTCGAGTGGCAGGACAGTAGAATGAAATATTGTTTCCTTCTTCATATCTCTCATGCCGGCCCCTGGCCTCTTTCATCACCATTTCAAACAGGCTCCCAGGCTTTATAATTACTTGGCTTACTGATTTTGAGAGCAAAGAAGGAGAAGCAGCCTGAAAGCAGTGGGAGTTCTTATCTTTTGTAAGAGGTAAGCCTCACTGAATGGATTGTGCCAGGTGTGTCGGGAAGGGAGGCAAGTAGGAGAAGAGGAGACATTTTCGAATGGAATGGGGACAAGAGAACTGTGGTTCCCATGAGTTCTAGAGACCACTGTCCCATCAGTGTCCCCTGGAGCAGTTAGGATCTCAGAGGGAAATGGCTGCAGGGTTCCAGCCTCTCCAAAGTTTTCCTTCCCCAAGGATATTAGAGATATCCCTTTTCCAGACCTGAAGGGACCAGGAGGGTGGGACCATAGTCCTCTCAGCCACTGACAATGAAAGACAGTGACTGGTGCCCCCAGGAGCCTTCCCATGGGTTCCAGGCAGAATACTGGGGCGTTCTGAAAGTCCTGAGTGATGAGGAATGCCCTGCTGGCCCTTGTGGGATGGGGGCTGGGAATCAGTATTACGCTGATTTCAAGAAAGTGTTATTTCTTGCTTCTCTGATTTTCCTGCTATATCAGCATGAAACACGTTTTTAATTCTGTCAGCACATTTTTGAGCTTGAAGTAATGCCAAGTCTTATTTTAGTAAGCAGGTCTCAAGACTTTCTTGCTGGAGCAATTGTAATGGCAGGCGTTCCTTCATTTTGATTAAAGAATGAAATGAGTTCATCTATCCACAGACTGTTTAAGAATGTAAGCTTCATGAGGAGTGGGGTTTTCATTCACTGGAGACTCAGCTCCTAAAACGCTGCTTGGCTGATAGTATGCGATCCGCAAATACTTAAGTGACAGAATTTCTTCATTCTAAGTAGCTGCATTTTGAAAGGTATAATGGGGATTACAAAAATGATAAAACGTAGGCCTATCTCTTGGTAGATTCCAGTATATTAGAGCATGCATTCTCAACTCGAGTGATACAGTCCCCAGTGGGTGAAAATTGGTGGTTGGAGAAAGGTAAAAAAAAAAACTTACTCTTTTTATGTATAAAGTACAAACACTATATACTATTATATAAAGAGTACATACACAGTGTATCTATAGTATTAACTTCTCATAGGAGGAACAAGTAGGAAAAATGCTCTGAAGAGAAGGGGGGGCAATATTGAAAAAAATTGAGAAATACTGTATCCGAGTGTTAGAGGTTTTGAGACTGTTTTTCCCTTTAATCTATAAATGGTCATTTCTGCTATTCGCATATTAAACCATCTTTGTTGATCCTTTGCCTATAAAATGTAATCGAACGGTAGCAGCACAGGTAAAGAACAAACTCCTTAGTGTAATATTTAACACCATCTTTGTCTGGCACCTGTTCGCTTCTCCAGCCTTGTGTCTTGTCAGTCTCCCTTCACTCTGTCACAAAACATGCTAGCAATTTTCCCAAACTCTTTCTCTTTTTAAGTCTTTGTAAATGCCCCATCCCTTGGTCTGCAATGCTCTTCCCAACCCCTCTGTCTCTTTCTCCAGTCCCTTGGTTCTGGTTAGATTCTTTTCTAGGTCCCGTTTCATTTTTTGAGGTCCCCTCATACTGTGCGTGCATCTCTATCACAGCACTTATCACATGGCATTATAATGATCCATTTATATCTATGTACTCCCTTATTCTGTCTTAGGGGTCCAGAATACTTGTCTATTCCTAAATATGTGAATGCAAGAGCCCCCCTCCCCCAAAATATGCTCAACTGGAGATTGTTGAGAAAGTGCACATCAGTGCAAACTAATGACAAGGGAGCTAAGAGAATACGATGGAGAAAGGACAGTCTCTTCAATAAATGGTGCTGGAAAAACTGTACAGCTACATGCAAAAGAATGAAACTGGACCACTGTCTTACACCATATACAGAAATTGACTCCAGATGGATTGAAAATTTGAGTGTAAGACCCAAAACCATAAAACTCCTATAAAAATAGGAGGTTATCACTTTGACATTCATCTTAGCAATGTGATCTTGAATCTGACTCCAAAAGCAAGGGCAAAAAAAGCAAAAATTAAAAAAAATGGCACTACATCAAACTAACAAGCTTCTGCATAGTGAAGGAAAACATTAACAAGATGAAAATGCAACCTACTAAATGAGAGAATGTATTTGCAAATCACATATCCAATAAGGGGTTAATATCCAACATATATAAAGAACTCATAAAATTAGATAACAAAAAAACAATTTGATTAAAAAATGGGCATAGAATTTGAATAGACATTTTTCCAAAGAAGACATAAAAATGATCAACAGGCACATGAAAAGATGCTCAACATCACTAATTATCAGATGAATGCAAATTAATACTACCTCACACCTGTCAGAATGCTTCTATCAAAAAGACAAGAAATGGTAAGTGCTGGCAAGGATGCACAGAAAAGGAACTGTACACTGTTTATACAAATGTAAATTGGTGCAGCCCTATGGAAAACAGTATGGAGGTTCTTCAAAAAATTAAAAATGGAACTACCATATGATCCAGCAATTCTACTTCTGATTATCTATGTGAAGAAAAGAAAAACACTAATATAAAAAGATATATGCACTCCTATGTTCACTGCAGCATTATTTAAAATAGCAAAGCTATGATACTTGTCTGTTAATGGATGAATGGATAAAGAATATATATATGTATGTGTGTGTATATATATACATATGTGTGTGTGTGTGTGTGTGTGTGTGTGTGTATGATGGAATACTTCTCAATCATAAAAGATTAAAATTTTTCCACTTGTAATAACTAGATGGACCTGGACAGTACTATGCTAAGTAAAGTAATTCGGACAGAAAAAGTAATTCAGTAATTCAGACAAATGTCACATAATTCCACTTATATGCAGAATCTAAAAATCAAAATGAAAGAACAAATAAAACCATACTCATAGATACAGAAAACATATTGGTGGTTGCCAGAGTGCAATGGGTCAAGGGGGTCATGAGGTACAAACTTCCAGATATAAAGTTAGTAAGTCATAGGAATGAAATGTACAGCGTGGAGAATGTAGTCAATAAAAGTATATTAACTATATGGTGACAGTAAGTAGTGACCATTTTGCAATGCATACAAACGTTGTATTACTATGTTGTGTACCTGAAACTAACATAATATTGTATGTCAATTATGCGTCAATAACAAAGTGGAAACCACCTAAATGTCCTGACAAACAGACATATTAAATAGTCTCTACTGGTGCAATGGAGTACTATTTAACAATAAAAAGAAATGAAATACTGATACATGCTATAATACAGATAAACTAAAAACATTATGCTAAGTGAAAGAATCCAGACACAGAAGACCATACACTGTCTGATTTGGTTTGTATCTAATATCTAGCCAGGCAAATTTATAAAGTAGATTAATGGTTGTCTTGGACTGGGAGTGAAGAGTGACTGTAAATGGCTCAAGGAATTTTACTGAGGTGACATAAATGCTCGTAAATTAGATTGTGGTGATAGTTGCCTAACTCAGTAATTTTACTAAAAATCATTGAGATCTACACTTAAAAGGATAAAGCTTAAAGTATGTAAGTTTAACCTTAACAAGGTTGTTTTTAAAAAAAGATTAATAGCCATGTGACGATATTTATAGAAAAGAGAAATCTAGTTCTGGAGATATGATGTTATGTGTTTTGGAATTCCTGAAATCAATAAAGAGAACTGGTTCAGAGATGTGTGTGTGGAGGGGGGAGGTAGTAGGTTAGAAAGGGGACTGGTATAAGACAACTCTATTGTTTGTCGAAACCTGATGTGGAGTTATTAAAGAAACGTGGTGGCAGGCAAGTGTTCTGTTCCCACCGAGGACCAAGCCTAGGGAAGTAGGAGTAGGACAAAGGAAGACAGAGCTGAATTAGATGCAGGAAGTGTTTTGTGATCGAGGTAATGAAATTGTGGGACGGTCTACAAAGGTAGCTCCTGATCTTCTTTTCCAGAGAGCACTGAACGCACCATCATCAATGCTGGATAATCAACAAGAACAAGAGAGATGACTAGTGTCTCCTCAGTGTCTGGACCACAGCTTCTTATCCTTGAGTCAGTTGTTAGGGGAAGAGGGAGAGAGGTGGAAGAGAGATGGGGAGAGAATATGAATGACATAGATGTATATAATTGTCAAATTGCCTTGATGCCTCAGTGGGTCAGAATTGTGATTTCCCACTTATGTTATATAACATTTCCTAAAGTTGCTTTTAATGATTTATAGATCCATGGCCATAGTATCGAAAGCATTCTAGAATTCCTGGTTGCTAGCAGTAATATATAGATAGGCATTCTTTGCTCTATACTTTTCCTGGAGGTGATCAATCAGCCAAAGAGAAGTGAGTCCTCCTATACACATACACAGGGAATAAGACTAACTCTCTCTTTATTTCTAAATTGCTTTATTCCTACTTGTCCTTTAGGGCATACCTATCAGTTTTTGGGGAAGCCTTCCCTGATTCTCCTCAATCCTTCAGAAACCATCTTCCCTTAGTAACTGAAACACATGCACAGCCACCCACCCCACCTCCCCTTTCTGGCATATTGGCTAAGAATATGAATTCAAGAATCAGACTGCATGGGTTAAATACCGGCTCAATCACTTAACTTGTTGGTACTCTTTGTACCTTTCACTCTTCTTTTAATAATCAAGATAATTATATCTTCTAAATTGAGGATTAAATCAGACAATCCATGTGTATCAGTCGAAAGAAGTTAGGTTATATATACCATGGCAGCCAACAAAATTCTCAGTAGTTTCAAATAACACAGATATATTTCCCACTCAAGCTATATGTCCATGGAGGACTAACAGGGAAGTCAGAGGGAAATATAGGATGACAGAGCAGCTACTATTTTAAACACTTTGCTTCTCTCTCTGCCTTTGGGCACCTGTAGGATTGTATTTCCCTACCTGCTTATGATTTTGGCCATGAGGTATGCTGTGGCTTTTGGGACATGGGCATAAATCAATGTGTAGCAGATGTTGGAACAGCCAGGGCAGGCCTGACCATGTTCTCCTATTTTTTCCCCCTATATCTAGATTGAAAGCTTCTAAAAGGCAAGGACAGTATCTTCTATGTCTTTCTATCTCAATCACCTGCCATAATCCATGACACAGAGTAGACAGACAATAAATTTTGACTGACTGGGCGAAGACTCTTCTGTCAGTCACAAAGAACCATGAGTGCAGCTCCCAAATGAAGTCAAGTCTGCCTGAAAAATCAACACTCCCTGGGCACCACTTATCCAGACTGGTACTATGCTTGCTGGCTATCCAGAAAATCAGCCAGATCAATACAGGGATGGTTGTATACCTCCAGACTTTAATTAAAGATTAGCTAAAGAATGTTTGTGCACTCATGAGAAGAGTATGGCACTTCGGTGCCAGCCATGTCCCTTCCGCTAGCTCTCAGAGCAAACCTGGACAAGCCTAGTCACTCTGCATCTGCTTCTTCTCACATCGTAACAGTAGTTAGAGAGTATAAACGCGAAGGTCTTATCCACTTAGAAAGAGTCCTATTCCATGATGCATAGGAATGGGATGCTCTCTGCAGAGCAACAAATCTTAGCTGCCACTGAGAACCAGTGCCCACAACCCAGAGAGGCTGCATTTAGGGCATCTTGTATGACTGGCGGTTTAGCAAAACAAACAAACAAACAAAAAACCTGCAAAAACTCTTACAAATCATTCCAAATGCACACCCAGATCTGGGGAGGATTCAGGCATAAAAACTGGCAAGACATTGTTCTGAAATAGAAACTTGTAAGCAACCTTTAAAAAGAGACATTGGAGGAGAATTTATCGATCGTTGGAAGGGAAGAAAATGAGAGATGGATAATAAAGTGCAACTGGTTCCATCCCCTGTCCTAGGTGAAAAATGTGATCTTATGAGAGCTGAGCTATTGTTGATAAAGGAGGAGACTCATTTATCTTAAGGCGACACAAAAGAAAATAAGTGAAATATGATTAGGCCTGTGCCAAGTGTTCGGGTTAAATTCTTACGGTGGTAATCCTGCTGCTCGGTGAGCACTTCCCACCAGTATCAAGCCTGATTAAGACGCCGGCCTGAGTGATATTAAAAATGCACGCTGTGAAAATCCCTCCCCGAACAGATTCTTTCACTCCCCAAGGGAGCTACCCGTCCTGTTTTCTCACTTTTTTCATTAGTAAAAGTTGTCAGTTGTATGCGACAGTATCTTTCATGAGACTTCAAGTTATAGCTTCAAAGGGCCCAGTGCGTTTTTGAAGCTTGTGAGAAAGGTTTTGAGGGATAAGTTCAGAAACAGGGAGGCTGGTACGTGTATCGGCACTACAGCTGTCTTACCTATTAATTTGGCCCTTTTGTTCAAGTTTTGATGTCCAAATTGGCCTTCCGAAGGATGGTATCAGATGTATCCCCACCTTTCAGACGTGTTGCCAGTTTCCATAATGACCTTTAACCTTAAACTAACGAGAAAAAGCAGTCGTCCACAGGCGATGTCTTTGCTATTTCCCCCTGAGGGCTGATATTCTTCCCACGTCACATGCGTGTATTCTTGAAACAATGGGACAATTGAATACAGCACAGAGAATCATTAAACCCTTGGAGAATCCTGTCTGCTCAGGGAACAAAAGCATGTACTGACCTTTTTTTTACTCAGCATTACACAGCTAGAGCTACGAAGTACTGTGAGGAAGAACGAGGCAACGTCGGAGAGAAGTGAGTGAGGAGGGAGGGGGTAGGGTATGCTTTAGACGGCAGGTCCAAGAAGCCGTCTCTGAGTAGAAACCCAAAAGAAGTGAGGGAGTCATGAGAAGATCTGGGGAAAGGAGGAATGAGTCTGGCACATTTGAGGAACACCAAGAAGGCCACTGTGACTACGGTGGAGTTACATTTACCCCTACCTAAAAGAGAAAAGTAGTAGATGAATTCAGACAGGATGGAAGGAACCAGATCGATAGAGCATCTTGGAGAATATGCTACTACAGAGTCTGGATTTTTATTCTACACTAATCAATGCCAACAGAATGTTAAGGATGGGAATGATGAGAACTGATTTACATTTTAATTTAGACAAATTCCAATAAGGCTTCCATGAAAGTACTGAACAAAACTTTGATGAATTGACTATCTTAGAATTAATTCAAAAAGTAATTTTCTAGTAAAAGAACTTGGTGATGATAAATTCTATAATTTTATTCAACTTAAATAATTTTTTTTTTGGAATGTACTACCTGCTTCCTTTGACTACCCAAATTCATACAGCACAATGACGAAGACCAGGAGTTTTGGAATCCTAAAGATCCATTATGGGATCCAGGTCCCATTACTTTCTAGTTGTCAGACATTCTTTGAACATTTTATGTCTGTAAAATGGGGATCAGCATCTCTCTTTGAGGACTGTGTGTGTGTGTGTGTGTGCGCGCGCGCGGGCACATCTGATCTGCTTAGCTGGGTGCCTGGTACATGTAAATACTCAACAGCACCCTGTACTGAACCACCCACCGCCCCAACCCCAGCTCTCACATCCATCTCCTTCTTCCTTACTTTTCTGATTCCCCTCCCTAATCTCCTATGGCAGTCACACTCTGCCACACACAATTGAACACTTACTTGATTGGATGTGCTCTGAGAGGCTGTGTAAGAGGAGGGAGAAAGAGGGTCAATAACGAAGCTGCCACTGTCAAGAGGATGGAGCAGGAGGGAGACGAGGAGCAGGTGTGAAGGAGCAGAGAGGGGTCTGCCACTGAACTTGTCTCAGACAGTTCCTCTGAGAAAGTGAAGGGATCAGGACTCACCCAATATCTTAAAGTTAGCACTTCAGGAGGAAAGAAAAGGAGAAGGGCTGTTTTAGGGTTTGTCAAAATTTAGGCTGTCTTCCTCTCTGGACAAGATAGTTAATAATTTTAACTGCAAAGAATCAAATCATCAAATATTAAGAGACTGAAACTGGTTAAAAGGATTCCATTTACCTTTTATCCCCCATTTAATGACCATGCTAGATATTACTCACACCCCTCTATCCATTCCTTAAAAAGAGGATTTTTAATAGTCTAAACAGTTTAAGAGATCCAGAAGTGAGGTAACTGGATGGGCAAGAAGAACAGACAGCGAAGGAGATTAAGACTACATTGTGAACGGAATTGAATCACAACCGTTTTTGAAACAGTCGTCGTGATGGTTTATGTGCTGCATAGATTGGCCCATGCACTGACGAGATACTTATTCCAACGTTATTCTGGGTGTGTCAGTGAGAGTTTTTGGATGAGATTAACATCTGAATGTGCAGAACCAGTAAAGCAGACTGCCCTCCCTAAGGTGGGCGGGCCTCATCCAATCAGTTGAAGGCCTGAAGAGAACAAAAAGGCTGATCCTCTCTCAAGTAAGGAGGAATTTTTCCAGATTTGAAATGAAACATTGGCTCTTTTTGGTTCTCCAGCCCACTGGCCTTTGGACTAGAGTTTAAACATCAGCAGTCTTGGTTCTCAAGCCTTAGGACTCCGACTAGAACTATATCGTTGTCTCTTCCGGTTCTCCAGCTTGTGGACTGCAGATCTTGGGACTGGTCAGCTTCCATAATTGTGTGAGCCAATTCCTTATAATAAATCTCTATACACATGTACATGTGTGCACATCTTATTGGTTCTGTTTCTGTGGGGAATACTGACTAGTAAAGTTTATCCCCAAATTCAGTTTACAGAAAGAGAAGTATATCATGAAAAGCAAGTGAGAATGACTTTGAATTTAAAGAAACTTTCAAAAAGGATTCCTCCATATTATATAATATCTACATCCACCACTCACCCCTTCAAGATGTGAACCAACCACTCTCTTCGAAAGGACATAAAACTTTCTAAGCTTTTGCTTGGGAAAAATAGCCACTATCGTCATAGCCTGTTAGTCACCTCTGTTTCCCATAAGAGAGAGAGACTCCATTATGTGACAGTATCAGGAGTTTTCAAACACCAAATGAGAACTTTCCCTTGAATCTCTGCCAGAATAGGATGCCAGGCTTAAGTTTTCAATGTGGTCATGTGAGAATGGGCTACGTCACAACTACAAAGAGTGAAGAGCAATCTTGACCTTGCTGGGAATGGGCCTACCACATTCCTAATACGGTGTGAACTTACTGGGCAGTTGATAAGCAGCCAACTAGAAATTGGAAGTAGGGTGCTTCTTCTTGTTAGGCGTGTATTTCACGTGCTTATAGAAAGATCCCGAGGGGCTTGCCTTTATTTTATTAATGACTCTATGTACTTTGGGTATAAGGAAGACACTTCTTCCTACATTTTCTGCAACGCAAGTATGCCAGAGAGGTTAACAAGTAAGAAACCTCCCTCTTTTGGACTCATACATGGTAGTAAGAAGGAGATGAATCAAATAAGAATAGAACGTCCCTCAGGTCATACTTAAAAGGAATGGCCCAGGAGACCTCAAGTTAGCTGGAAAATGTTCATCTGAGGAGCACCTTTGCTTTTTTAGGAATGTTGGGTATATGCATTATGGTAACAACTTCTTACACTTGTAAAACTCTTCATATAAAAAAAAGAAAAACTTGTTCCCACAGGTTATGTGGCAGATCTTCCTCATTTACTTTACTAGCACTTTCAATTTCGGCTCAAAACCTATTATTCGGAAGATGTTAACTGGCCAGTGGGAACACTTCCAGACACAATATTTCAGAATTAAAATCTAATTTAACCGAGATGACCCCTGGAAATTAGCAAGCTCAGGTAAAAGGGAACCCTTTAACATAAACGCCCACACGTTACTCATTCCATCCAGAGTGTGCTGGGAAAAAGTCTATAATCATTGTTTTTATCATCTAAGCCACATTTCTGATCGTACAGTGCCTTATAATGGGCAAGCTTTAAAAAGAAGTATATGTCACCATAACTGATATATATGCGAGAATGACCTCAGGTCCGGGAAACACATAAAAGCCATTTCAGAGTGGCTGAATAAGAGGCGAGTATGAATAGTTTGAAAAAAGAAATGTAGTTTAACAAATAATTATACAATGAAGATGTAAGCTTAGGCAATAACTCAATACTTCCAGATTTTTATAAATGTCTTTTTTTTTTTTTATATAGAATACTGCAATAGCAGCTTTAGAATCAAAAAGACCCACTCTCATATGCCAGTTCTACTCTTTATTACTTACCTACGTGACCTTGGGCAAGTCACTTAATATTTTGCACCTCAGTTTCCTCTTCTATAAAATACAAACTATCTACCTAGATGGTAGGTGTGTTAAACAATGTGTTTAGGTCAGCTAGCACAGAAAGTGGCAAGCTGTGGGTGCTTTATAAATGTTACTTCCTTTCAGTTAAGAGTAGAAAGAGGTTTGGCCTTAACATGCTCTGTCTTTTTTAGAGAAAAATAAGGGCCTTCTGTTAAAGGTAGAGATTCCGAAGGCTAGGATTATTTCAGGGTTTCTCTTCCTTTCATAATAATGTCGATACTAGAGAATGAGTTCTTTAGTGGATCCAGATGGAAGCCCACACAGTTATTTCCCTCAGGTCCAGGTCTGACATGTGGGACTCACCAAGTTAGGGTCTATATATTGGAAAGATCTGGTTTGCCGGATGCCAATTTCAGACTAGTAGAAGCATTTACAAAGTTTCTTTTTGCTGCTGTAGATTTAAGCTTCAAATCCTGAAGCAGGTCACATCTGGGCTGAGAAAGCCATTCTGACAGGCATCAGGTTACTCCCTCTCTCATCTGGATTTAGCTCCAAAGTCTGGGCATAGTGCGATGAGACTTAACTCTAAGCTCTGTCTCCACATTAAGGATGTTAATAGAGAGGCCCCCAAACTGTCTTGAGTCTCTTGGATGATGGAAACTTTGCAAACTTGACATAGAGAAACACTATAATGAGTAGCAGGGTTTACTGAATTTCAATACTTAGAAATGTGCTTGCTGTATCAGTTATTTAAAAAACACAAGTAACATCAAAACCAGAGATTTAAAACAAACCGGCTGGCCTAGTAGGTAGAGAAGAAAAGATCTCGGTTTAAATGGGTGATGTGGCATTGGCATTTAGCTCTTATTTTGAAGGTCACAGTGACATACTTGACTTCTCACATAACATGTACAAAGCACCAGCTAGTTATGGAGCTACTACTCTGAGGAGAGAGGTTAAGAAATACAGAAGGAAAGAAGGAACCTGAATTCCCCCCGAGGTTGACTCCACCTACCGATGAGGCTGTGGAACTCCTGGACTTCCCTCTCCATATGGCTTTCCATGCACAAAGACACACAAAAAAAGAGGTAACATAAAAAACCCACATGTGTAACAGGAGTCAGTAAGTATTCAAGATGACACACTGTGTCAGCTGCAGTTTATATTAATTCTCTTTCCTCAACCTCAGGGTAACTGCCTTCTCCCTCACAGTCAGACATCTAAGATTTGTCATCTTCTAAAAATGTCACAGTCTAACTTCTGTCAAATATTAAGCATGTATTTAAGAAGAGGAACATTTCTAAGCCAAGTTCATAATCTTGAGGGATTGGAGAAAGAACATAACTCCACTCCGCCCATACTGGCCTTCTTGCTTGTCCTCTGAACACATTGAACAAGTCCAACCTCTGAGCTTTTGTATTTGCTATTCCCTCTGGATAGAATGCTCTTCCCCAAGCTCTCTGCACAGCTGGCTTCTTCACTTAATTCAGGTCTTTGCTTAAATATTATCTCCTTCATGAAGACTTCCCTGACAACACTATCTAAAATAACACCCCTCTCTCCATCTATGCTCATGCACTGCTCAATGTCAAACATTCCACTTTTATTTATTCGAGTATGGTTGGTATCATGAAGAGAGGAACATTGTTTTGTTTATTGCTGAAAAAATGCCTGACATACGGTAGGAGGTCGATAAATAATTTTTAAAAATGTGTTATCTTTGACAAATCACTAAAGCCAATTCATTTTTTCTCATCAATAAATTGAAATAATGATATCTAATGCCATTATTTTTCAAAGGAATTTAAATACTTGGAAAAACTATTTGAAAAACCGTAAAATACACAATTAGTAATTGTTCTTATCATCTTTTGTGTTAACTAGCTCTTCAATCAGAGCACCAGACAGCAATGGGTTTTGGAGCTTTTCCTTGATTTGTAAACTTATCCAAGAAGGGGTGAATGCCTTGAAAGTAGTAATCATATTTTATTTTTCTTTAGGCTTGACTTAAAGTATACACAATAAATTCTCGCTGAGTGGTGGATGGATAAATGGATGGATGAAGTAAATAAGGTGCCTTAACAGAGATGTTAAAGGAGAAAGGATGAGGTCGAGTGTATAGTTCTGACTTGTGACGCTTGGAATTAAAACAAAACACTAGAAATGGTAACAGACCAGCGCCCAAAGACTCCCAAACCAGGCACTCTGAAGAGTACTTGGTTGAGCCCCAATCCAGGGGTTCAAGCTGAATCACTGGTCAAAAATCAATAAAACTGTTGTGATTAATTGAACGCTCATAAACTAGAGGTCAGACATGAGCCATGAATCTGCTCTATTAAATGACAACAGATACAAAGCCCGAGGGAGAGACAGGAATTCCCAGGCCCAAAGTCTGCTGGCAGTGGCGGAGGAATTTTTTCAGAGTAGAAAGAAACTAGCTGGGTTTACCAATGTGTGGTCCGAAATGACAATGGATACAGCCCTGGGTGGCTCTGGGCACTGGAGACTTCATTCTATAAAACGCACATCTCTTTAATCACATTTGCTTCTCACATTTTATGAAATCCATAGTTAACATAGGAGATCTACTCATGCAGCTAATTTATTGTTTATGGTTCATAATGCAGATTAGATGAGAAATAAACTCAGTGTATATCTAGATATAAAACTAAAGAATTTTAGAGCAAGAGGACAGCTTGGTGACCATGTAACCCAACCCTGCCATGTAACAGAAAAAGAAATTAGGGCTCAAGTCTCTGGGGTGACCTGTCCACAGTCACACAAGTAGTTAGTGGCAGGAGTGGAGCCATGATTTAGGTTTCCTGACTCCTTGCCCATTGCTCTTTCCACTTTCCCTTTCCCTTAGTACTGAATGACTCCCAAATCAGTCAGACCTTTTCAAAGTGATCATGGGCTAGAACAATGCGAAATGCAAGCATTGAATTAAAATAGGGCCCTTACCTCACTCTCGAGTTGCCTTTGTAGAATCCAAAACATTTGTCAACAAGAAGAATGTTCCAGATATACAAAAATCTTAACATTTGTCCAATTATTTAGAGTTTATTTTAGAGCCAGAAGGGCCTTAGCAATCATTAAGTATAATTCTCTAATTTTATACATGATGAAATGGATTTCAGAGAGGTTACTTTCTCGGTACCGTACAGCTGGTTAAAATGAAGACCCACTGATAAAATGATTTTTATACTACTCTATATAGCAAGTCTCTACTGTCTGAGTATATGGGTGCCAGGATCTTTGAAGAAATTACTTATCATTTTAATCACACCAAGTGGATCTGCAAATGGTACAATGGAAGCCAAGGGCACCAAGCATCCAGGAAAAACATTCTATAGGTGATGTCATTTTCTCTGTAACAACTGAAAAACAATTCTATTTTTCATCTAACGTGTGAAACACACTTAGGTCAAATGCAATTCCCCAAGCCAGTGTTTAATATGGGACTCAAGACACTGGGCGGACTTGCCCATAGCCTGACTTAGAGCAGACAACTTAAATTCTTGTTGGATGGATGGATGGATAAGCGGATGAAAAGAATAAATAAAAGGCCTATGGTAGAGATGTAAAAGGAAAGGAAATGTGGCCAGATGTATAGCTCTGATTCATGAAGCTGGGAATTAAAAAACATAAACCCCAAAAACAAAAACAAAAACAAGACCACTGAACATAGTAAGAGACTAGCACCCAGAGACCCCCAAATCAGACACCTCAAAGAGTGCCCCCAAAAGGGGTTTGAGCAGAACCATTGCTATTTCAAATGCAGAAATAAAGTCTCTAATTTAATAACAATTGATATGGTGGGAGTGGAGGTGTGGGTTTGGGAGGGGACAAACAAAAAACATTGCTGGAGTAAGTGTAACCCTTGTGTTTAGTAAGTCAATAGACTGTGAAAGTCACACTTGGTCCAGACTTTCTGAAATCACTTTATATGTGGCTCTAGAGTTTTGAACAAGTCAGCAAACCTTATGACATTTTAATATACAAACTGTACCTGGTAACCCTAAAACTAAGAATGAAACAAAAAGCAGTCAGTGGGGCAACTTACTATGGACTGTCCAGAGGCTGGAGCAGGGCAGCTAGGTGGTAATACTAAGAACAGATACTTGGACTGGCTGAGACGTTCCTAGAAGAGCTGGCTCCCATCAGATTCTAGAATCCACCAAATCAACTGTGGGTACAAATGTTAATAAGACTCCAGGGAAAAACTCCTGCCTTTTATACCCATCTAGTTATCACCGAAGGCTTGTAAAACATTATTTAAGATACGAACACCTCCAGTCCATTATTATTATTTTTAACAGAAATGCATTTATCATTTTGCTCAGTGGCATCTTCACCATTGACCCTACTTTCCTGGGAAACTCTTCTCCCATTCACCTGCATATCCCTTCTGCTAGCTCCCCAGATAACAGTACTCTTTCTGCCTTGTCATTTCCACCCCGTTTTATTCCTATGAATGTTGGAGGAAAGAGAACAGGCTCCCATAACAAGCTCTTCCAGTCACCACTGTCTGGTCCTCTCTAAACCAATGTTTCTTAATCAGGGGTGAGTTTCCTCCCCAAGTGGACATGTGGCTGAAAACAATTTTGGTTGTCACAACAGGGGGAGTTAATGGCATCTGGTGGTCAGATTTCAGGGTTGCCGCTAAATATAATGATGCACAGGACAGTTGCCACGGTAAAGAATTACTAGGCCCAAAGTGTTGAGGTTGAGAAACCTTGTCCTAGATGATCCCAGAATTGCTAGGTCTCAGTTTTTTAACTGACCAAAAAGAAAATACTACCTGCTCAGCCCAACTCACTATTTTGTAGGGAGAACAGATTGGTAATGTGCACATAAGTGTTCCGAAACGTATTGTAAATATTACTTTGCTTTTTGGCTCTTGATACTTCAGATTACACAAGAAGGTTTAAAAGGTGGTTATAATCTTACTCATTTACAATACAATCTTTGTGCTTTGATTTTAGAGAGGATCTTTATTGTAAAGAAAACAGTTTTTATTTACCAAACCTAGTTAGCAAGCATTATTGTCCCTGTTTCAGAGATAAAAGAAATGGCAGAAGGAACATTTGATCCTTCTTCAAGGAAAAAACAATGGGAATTATAGTTATACTTTGTTCAATGATTCGATAATTATTATTTGATGTTAATACTTGTAAAACAATTACAGTAACACAATGAAAATATATTATTACCAGCCCATTACAATATAACAGATAAGAGCTAAGTGTTCTATATATACTGACTGTTTCAACAACCCTTGAAATAGGTGCCATTATTATCCACATATGTAGATAAAATTAAGTCTCAGAAGCAAATTATTTGCCTGAGGACAAATAACTAGTAAATAATGGAGCTTGGATTTGAAATCAAGTCCTAATTCTAATGTCCTCTTAAACACTATGCCATATTATGCTTGGCACTGAGTGTGTGTTCTAGGAGTTGGGAGGAGAAGAACAAAATAACTAATCAGACATGGATGCTGCCCTCAATTAGCTAAGAGTCTCTAGAGTAGATGAGACACAAACACAAAGAGAGACAGTAATAAGTGTCAAAGATGTACTGGTGACATTCCAGAATGGGATTCTAAAATTTAGAGCATAAGGCATATGGATTCAAAGTACTGAAATCAGGATTAAGATGCAATGGAAAGGAAGCACCCAGGCAAGGCGAGTTCCTCAAGGGGAAGACAGTGCTTAATCACTTTTAGTACTTATGGAACCACTCATACTGAAGAGCACTGTGACAGTGAAACCAGCGTCTCTGGCTCACCTTGCTAGCGGATAAGTTTCTTTTGCCACAATCCATGGCCATAGACTTGGCCACGTGTGATGCCACTTCTCTGAAATGTGGAGCAAATGTCATGAATAGGCCACAGGACCCTTCCCTAAAATGTTGGGAAAGCCTCGGAGTCCTTTTTGACCCTCTGTCCTTGTCCTTGGAGTTGAGCGGCACGTGAAATAAAACTTATTCCACCTCTCTAGGTTTTGTCTACCTTTATGTTATATCCGAGCTACAAAACATATTTGTAGGTGGGATATAAACAGTATTAGGTAAAGCAGGGGGGATGAACAACGTGCAAGCCCTGAGACATGACAGTGAAAATTAAGATGAAAAAGAGATGCAAATTCTTTTAGCAGAGCATGATTTTCTATTAAACTTAGCAAGAGAGCTTACTATGACTGAACACTAGATTTACCTCCAAGTTTTCTGGCAGCCATGGCAAAAAGGGAAATACTATTAGGAACTACTCTTGCCATTTTCTGAAAAAAGGGAAGGCTGTAACTGGTTACTCCTCCCCGTCCCCTGCTTTTAAGAGGTACTGATTCACATAAGAATGTTGCTACATGGTTTCTCATGTAAGGATAATGGAGTAACTTTTAATACGTGTTTTAGAAAATATTATTTCAGGGGACTTAATTATAGAGATTAACTCAGGGCAGCTGCACCGTGACATGTCTTTTTGGCCACTAGGAGGCCATCTATGGGAGTGTGCATGTGGTTCTCTTAAAATTCATTGATAATATTGGGAAAAAACAGCTCAAAAGGATGCTTTTGGAAGGTGAGCCTGTAGGGGCAAGAAGCAGTCTTAGACTCTTGACACCTAACACTCTGCTCTTTCATTTGGACAGCAGTCAGACTGAATTCTAAGATCCATGCGTAAAGGGAAACTAAAAGTAGAAATTATCCTTGAAAATCTCCGAAGTTGCCTATAAAGTAAAATATGGAATACGTAGTATTTATGTATGACCCTATACAGTATCTTCATATAAATGAATATGCTTATAGTAGTGTATAGTATAAAACAAAGATTACATAAGCAAAATATTGAGGTTATTCTTAATTATGTGACCATCTACATAATTTAAGTAACATGAATTAAAAATGCCTTTGAAATAATTTCTCTGTATAAACAGGTCTAACTAAACCAGTGTTGTCCAACAGAGCTATAAATATAAGACATATATGTAATTTAAAATTTTTAAATAGCTACATTAAAAAGTAAAAAAGAAATAGGTAAAATTAAATGTAATAACATTTTATTTAACCCTAATACATCTTAAGTATTATTATTTCATCATGGAATCAGCCTAAAAAGATTGAGATATTTTACTTTCTTTTTGGTACTAAGACTTCTAAATCTGGTACATATTTTACATTTACAGCACATCTCGATGTGGACAAGCAACATTTCAAGCTCTCTGTAGTTTTATATGTGGCCTGTGGTTTACCGTTTATGTATTGGACAGTGCAGATTTAAGCTTTTTCTACCCTTTGCTGTTTTTTCAGAATTTTAATTTCTGAACACTGCCAGCCAGAACCCAGATGACTGTGCTCATTCAGGCTGCAGTGACCTATGCGACCTCTTGTACCCCAGAGCACTGGAATCCACTACTTGATTCCTTGGATTTGGTCTTGGCTCAAAGATCGCTATTTCAGTTCCAGCAGCTGCCCTGATTTCCCCAGCTCACTATCTCATTAAAACCTCAATAGTCAGATGGAGGCGGCCAGGCGTGGAAGGAGGAAAGAGGAGTTTCTCCTTGGAGAGGCCTGGAGCCAGATGGCCTGCTCCATGAGTTGTGCTGGTTCCTGTGACACCAGCTGCAGTGGCCTCAGCAGGGGGCCCAAGCAGGTGCTGTGTGATAAGTCAGGATTAATGAGGAAAAAGAAGCCTAGGCCTCCTTACAGACTTGCTAATAGAGGCCAAGGGGAGTAGGGAAGCTGATCTTGGGTCCTCCAGCTTGGGTTCTGCACCCCCTACCTCAAGTGCTTCTATGATCTATGCCTCCTTAGCATTCTTTTTTTAAACCTTGCCTTTGGGAAGGAATTTGAAACTCATGGTAGAAACATTTACATTCTTTTTCTTCTTCCTTAAATTCCTGTGGGGGCAGGCACTATTAATATCTCCGTCTCTAGACAGATGTACATAAGAAAACCTCAGGCTCTTAAAGATCATAGATCAAGATGCATATAAGAGCAGAAGTTTCAAACTAGGCCTCTAGGAGCTATTTTGGGCCAGCAGGTGAAGTTTCTTTTGGATGCCCCTAGCGTTTTAAATAAAAAAAATAAAAGAGAAACTAAGACATATGAATCATGAGTCCCCCCTTAAAAATCATAAGATTTAGCAACAAGGCCCAAATTTCTACATGATTAAAATTGGGTTAGCTGAGGGGCCACTTCCCTGTTCATGGTCAAGGACTCAGTCCAGCGCATCACAGTTCCTCAACCCCCTAAGAACCTTTCTCTGTCTCTCTTTACCCATTTGTTACTGGCTAGTCCTCATAGATTTTGACATAAGACCTTAGCTTAATGCATTAGCCCGTAAAGGTATATATATTTTCTAAATAGAGGAAACTTTAAGATACAGGAATAAAGGTCCATGGAGGAATTTCAGACACTATATACTCTAGAGATGAGCAAGAGAAAAATATTTATTTTTGCTATGGACTTTCTCTACACTTTGGCACCATATTCATTATCTTCATCTTCTTCCCAGCATTATGGAATCCATTCTATTTTTATGTTCTCAATTCATCGGATGACAAAAACAAAGCCCGGAGAGATTTAGAGACGTGTTCAAACCATGCTCCTGTACAACTGTTAGTGGGTGGGTTGGAGAGAGCTCCCCAAGCATCTTTCTCTCATCTAAATCCCAGGGAATATCGTGACCTTTTACATACATGGTGTTCTTAGGTATAGCTTTTGAAGGAGATAAAATCTAAGTATTAATATCTTAGGAGCCTCTTAAAACCTTGAACAAGTTCCTTAACCTCCTCAGGTTTAGTTTTCAGAATTTTCTAAAAAACATGACTGATTTTCAGTAGTGGGAAAAGTAAGGTAAGTCAAATAAGTATTCAGCATTATTCCTGTGCGAGAATAGAGTTTCAGAAAATGTTAATTTCCTCCCCCCGCCAATCTAGTTAACCAAACGAGCTATTAGAACATTTACGGTAATTGCCCATCTACCATGTGTGGTAACAGTTACGCAGTTTGAATAGAATTGACCCCTCTCCCACTTCCAAGGGAAGACTCTGAGTGACTCAGAGCCATTGGGATACTCTGGTTCCTCTTGCACAGTGATTGCCTCAAGCTGACCATGAGAAATAAGATGGTCTAATCAGAGTGAAGCCCAGGGATTAAATTCAAGGCAGAGGGGAGAAGTTCTCTTATGCTCTGGATATATGGTAGGCAACTGTGTAGCCTGGAGCAGCCACTGCCATTTTGCTGTGAGTGAAACCATTTGAGGAAAGCCAACTAAGGAGAACCACAAGACCGAAAAAATCACAGAAGAATGAAATGTAAACTCCAATTCTCACTCTCTCTGGATTTTTCCATTACCTACCAGCCAAATACATTCTCTCTAATCCAGGGAGAGCTATGAGGTACAGCTGAAAGCACTCTACAAGTGAGCCCAAAATAAAGACTGTCAGACAACCCTCAGAACCAAGAAAGCCTGCCTGCCGGTATACTTCCCTACGGACTGCCTAGGGTATTTGTGACAGCAACTTGTCATGCTGCTGCTTCAGCCACCCCAGTGAGGGTGGAGGAGAAGTATGAGGCCAGACAACTGGAGGGCTGGTCATTCCACCTACAGGGGCTCCTCTTGGAACACCACACTTGTTAAGGTGCCAGCTAGAGGTGTCTGCTTTGGTTCGAAGTTGTAGCAACATCATATATTTGGATCAAAGCGGGTTACTTCTCCGTGGAAAGTGTTGAGACAACCAAGAGACCAGATTCTGGCACTTGCTATATTAGTTAGTGACCTATGAGTGGGTGGCTTGGGTCAACTGCACCTCCTACCTTCTCCAAAAGAACACAATTATATGAAGGCAGAGGAGAGAAGTCATGCTAAGACTTTCTGGAAAGCCAGGGCTGGCTGCTTCCTGAGTGTCTTTTCTATCTTCTATGCCCCTATGCCACTGTTTTGGGGTAAAGAGGGAGCTACAGGTGTTCTTGGAGTTATGAGCATGGGTAAGATACCACAGGGATATGAGCAAAAGGAGTGGGTCCGCCTCAGGTCTTAGTGCTTTAAAGCCTAAGGCAGGAGTCCCAAACTCAAATGCCCACAGAGGCTGCGAAGATGACTTTAATGAATGAAGTGGACACCCAGGTAGAGGCCTTGGAGAGGGCAGACCCGGATAGGGACATGGCGGCTCAGCTCCAGTAAAACATTTTTGACAAATCTATTTTTTTTAAAAATGTAAAATTCCCTTAATTTTAAAATCTTATTTATTTTTTTTCTCTTTACAGTGAGAAGATTAAATGAAACACCTGAGCGAATGGATTTGCCTCCCAGGCTACAGACATTTGAGGAGGCTGGCTGGGTCACCAAAGAGGAGTAATAGGTTGTAGCTTTTGGGTTCCAAATATTACAAGTGGAGCGTGACTGAGGAAGATGGAGAAGGTGAACAGAGGGCTGTGATTCCCTCAAGTGGCTTGAACACGACAGAGTTTCCAGGGGTAATAGAGAGATTCCTGTCGGGACTGAAAGCTAATCTCATCAGTCCTGGCAACGTCTACAAAAATCCCCATGGCTAAGCGGGGCAGTGAGGGAGCAGACCTGCTTGCACAGCTACCTGATCTCAAAAGTACCTCACTGGGATGAGGCTGACATCACCCACGGCCACCACGTGTCTCCTGGCTTGGGGAAGGGAGCCCACTCAAATTCCTGAAATATGCTTCTCATCAGTGTCAGTGAGGATATACTCAGAAATTAAAGAATTATGAATAAGGAAAATAAAGAAATTTGACGTGCTGTGGATTAGTCATAAATGTAAGAACTGTTTTGTACGCTTGACCGATGAGGTAAGGATCAGAAGTGCCACACAACATTCAAGTTCACGGAGCCGGTAAAGGGCAGCATTTGCACTTGAATTCTAGACTCCAGTCTCAAATTCCCACTGATCCACACTTTCTCTCCAAACAGTCTCCCTGTATTTCACTCCCCCTCCCCTCCCACCCCATCTTTTATTATTTTGTACACTACCTAGATGGTTGGTGGTGGTGGTTTAATCCAGAGAGCCCAAGAACATTTGAATAAAACATTTTTTCTCTACTCTCTGTTCACTATACATGGAAAGCATTCCAGGGAAAATACTTTGAGAAAGGCTGCATTATGCACCTAATGATATAGAAAATAAGTGATTTAAAGGTAAATTTTTACTACTCATTTTACCTCCATTACTGTTAGTTCAGTTCATTAAAACAAAATTTAGATAAAGTGTCTATGGCTGGGTCATCACATTTTTTTTTGGTTGCTCTTAAATATTTTTAATCTATTTGCTGTGAGATTCTGAGTCTGGTTACTGAGTCAGAAACACTTTCCAGCAAAAGCTTTTTAAATTGTGAAATACCGTGGGTTCTAAAATTTGCACCCACGGGATTTTAACTTATGGAGATGACTGAGTGATGATATGGAGAGGCCAATGCCATTACAAAAAGAAATTATTTACTTTTCCCGAGAGAAGAAGCGGGCACGCCACTCCACACAGGCCCACATGGAGAATCCCGGGGTTTGGACAGGTCAAAGCAGGAGTGAGCGGGGAGCCTAGATCAGAGACTTTATTGGGTTTTCCCCCAGGGAAAGGCAAGAGTAAACGATTTAGAATTGGCTAGTTTGAATAATTCTGATGGATCTGGGGCTACAGCGTGGTCTCTAGTTGTCTGGTAGGTAGGTGGCTCTGCGATGATTCAGGGCGGGTGGGGGTGAGGTGTGTGTGTGGGGGTGGGGAAACTGGATTGGTACGAGGGTTAGAGAAGGTGATGGTTGGGACTATAGACCTGGGACTGGTTGACTCACATACGAAAGCTGCCCTCCTAGGCAAGTCCTTCCCATCTCTAGGAAGTAGCTGGCCCTGGGAGGGATAGTCTCTCTCTGGGCCTTTAATGCCTCGAAATGCCAGAGCATCAAAAATAGAGAAAATAATAGAGTTATAATTAGTCCTGTGATAAATGTCAAATCGACAAATACAAATTCTATAAAAATACACACTTAAAAAGTCATGGCAAACAGCCAGGAAGATGCAGTATCAGTATCCAGGCCACAGTTAGTGGGACAGCCCCATGAAGTCCTCATGAGAGAAAGTTCCCTTAACAGAGGCCAAGGGCCGAGGACGCTGGCACCAGCTATAATAGCACCAGTTAGGAAAGACTTTTCTACTCTTTTCCCTCTTCTCCCCAGAATTAGTAAGATGAGATTGTTTGCATGTCTCTAATTGTACAGATGACTCTTCATTATCCGAGAGTGATCAGGTAAGTCGTGGGGCCTGCCCTACATTCATCCAAGGACAGGGAGACACTGGGTGTACTGAGTGGGTTCTGACGGGTCATACTGTGTTTGGGCGAATAACTTTGTTGTCTAAATGAATCTTGTGAGTCTCGCTTGCTAAACGCACCGTTTCCACGGCAGTATTATATAAAAACACATACCTACTAAATAAATGCCGTATGATGCTGGTACCTTTCTACTCAATGGGGGTCAATGATATCAAAGAATTCTTTAAAAGTAAAAACCAAATATAGAAAGAATTGAGTCTGAAATGTTCTTTCAAATTACTTCTCAGCTCATTCAGTACTGACAATTGTATGGGTTTTCCTTTTTTTTTTTCCTACTTAAGTTCACTGAATTAACATTTGTCTAAAGCCACTGTTGCTTGCAGTTCAAGGATATTGTGAGTTCCAGGAAAGCTTCTTGTAGGCCCATAAAATAGCTTTATCTAAAAAGAAATCCCTGCTGAAATCACAGTGCTAAGATCTATTTGGGGACAAACCTATTACTTAGATTGGTGATGTCAGCTGGTTTGGATGGGTATTTTTTAAAGGAAAAGATTTAGTTTATCTATCAGCTGACATTTGATTAGGATTCCCGGAGTCATCTTTACCACTAAAGCAGCCTGGATGGGTCCCTCCCTTGGGTGACAATTTTCCTCTGTGATGGTCCTGCTGAAGAAGTTCGGGGTTTACCGTCCTGTGTTTCAATTCCTCTGTGTGCGACATTTAGCTACAGAGAAGCATTACCCTATTCTCTAATTCCTGAAATAATTTTTCTTTTCTCCAGTTTCAGATATGACTCTTCTATGCCCTGATCTCAAAATTAATTTCACATGCCTCTCTTTAAACATTTTAAACTTTAAATCTACTTATGGCTATGTTCGAATATAACAATTACACTAGAATTTAGTCTTTTTTCATGTTAGGAGTGAAAAATGATGGTGACTGAGTTTTCTCTCTCTCCTCATCCACTCCCTTCCTCAGCTCTTCTGTCTAATTAATGCTGCTTCCACTCTGGCTGCTCCCACCTCTGCACACCCAATTCGTCTCTGGAATGCTTTCTTTCACTTGTATATGGATTTTACTAATTTTTCAAAGATTAACTCAAAACTCACTGTTTTTACTGGGTTAAAATGCAAACCCCAAAACTGTAATGGAAGGGGCCAACAGATAGACAGGCAAGCAGATATACCAAGGCCTCCACACTATTCTCCTACACCCCAAGTTCAAGAAGCAGTCACACAGGGAGCTACAAGGAAGTTATCCAGCTCTTGGCTTGGTTCAATGATTACGTGGAGACCTGGGCTAGCCAAACCTGCTCAGGTATTAGTGATGAGAAAGACCACAGCTGACTGTTGCCTTCAGCCAGGGAGAATCACGACAAAGCAGATGGACTGCTTCTCTCTCTCTGATTTCTCACTCTGCAGTCCTGGGAAACTTAACTTTCAAGCTGCCATGGAACCTATTTCAAGATATGTGCTGCCTCTCTTGCAGGTCTTTCTCCTTCTTTCTGCCTTTCTCAGGTTTGGCCGTTTCCTACACAAAGGGCTTCAGGGTTCCTCTCCCTGTGCCCCCATCATAATCCTCCAGGATTGTAACAGGCCTCCTCATAACCATAACACGCTGCCGAAGAAACATACGCTTCTGCAGAGCCCTCCAGGAGTCATGTGCAGCTGTGCTATGTTTGGAAGTGTTTGCTTTGTTATAGCGAGACTTAAAGTGTTGGCTTGCAGGAGGCACAAGAAGAAAATGGGAGTTATAGAGCATCTTGTCTCCTCCTATGTTTTCGATGGATTGAAGTCCCTCTGGGGAGATAGGCTAGATGAATAAGCTGATAGAACTAGTCAGCACGGATTTGTAAATAAGAGATGGGCTGCTTTATGGTCCATAAGGAAAAAAAAAAAAGGAGGAGGCACAGAAGGGCAAGGAGATTTTTCTCCTTTTTCTGCATGAACGATGTGCTCTGACCTCTTGTAATACCACCAGCCTCAGGAGAACCCAAAGCCTGAACCACCAGCACAGGTTTTGGCATTCTAAAGATGTGCCATGGCAGAGAGGGGACATCTCCAAATGGGGTCGTAGGCATGGGAAGTCAGCTCTGGGGAGAAGGAATAGAGTAAGGAGCAACGGTAGTTGCAGCTAGAAGACAGATTTATGGGGACAAAGGAGGGACCCCTTGTGGATGCTTAAAATAGTGGATAAGGGATACTTTCAAGAGAGGCTAACCTGCAGTAATTAAGGCGGACAGGACCTGTGCCAATAAACTGTTGCTCTAAAAAGAAGGGGTGGTGGGGCTTACTGTATCATCAGAGGCTGGTAGAGCCTGACATGTTTCACAAGTTAATCGTGCAGGAAAACAACAGCTAATAGCTCTCGTTTATTTAACGCTTATTGTATGCCAGTCACTACACTATAATTTTTCTCTATATTCATTAGCTCATTTAATATTTATAACAACCCTACAGTATTGGCACTATTATTATCATCATTTTGTCGTCAGGGAAACTAAAGTATAAAGCAGTTCATTAAATTCCTGAGGTCACATAGCTAGGAAGTGCCGGGCCTGAGACCAATTGCATATGCGTCAAGTTAGTGTTACTTTAATAACAGCGAAAACAGGCTAAACGGATCCTGGGCACACACTGAGCATCCATCCTGCCTTGTACCCTGAGTTATGAGGTTTCCTTTCTACCTATTACCTCAATTATCCTTTTAAAAATCCCAAATCAGAGAGGGCACATCTCTAAACTGGTTTGTGCTTCAATCAGGACCAAAATTAAATCTGTTCCCTTTCAAACCCAGCTGGCTGCTCTTTCTGTGACCAGCTGGAGCATCTCCCACCTTGCCAAAGAGAGCTGTAGGCAAGGCTGGGGTGGCCGGTGTTCAGGGCTCCCTGGCCTGCTGCTGGCAGCTGGTATGTCAAAGAAATGAGACAAGCTGCCATGGAAGCGCTAAACAGTCAGCCTGAGCTGCCCACTTGGAATTATCCAGTTGAGGTACTGGGTAAATGGAGTATGTGATGTTAGATGACTTTATTTGAATCCTACCAGCATTTGACTCCATTTTATTACAAGAAAATGTATGTACAGTAAAATGCACAGATTGTAAATTTGTAATTCAATACATTTTGATAAATATACACATTCATGAAACCACCATCTCAATTAACACCTACTCCCAAAAGTCCCCCAGTTTCCCTTTCAGGCACTTCCTACGTCCTATAGACAGACATTGTTCTGATTTCTATCACATAAATTAGTTTTACCTTTTCTAAAAATTCATGCAAATGGAATCCCATGGTATGTACTCTTTTGTGTCTGGTTTCTTTCATTCAACACAGTACGTTTTTTAGATTCATCTGCATTGCAGCGTATATCCGTAGTTCTGTATTTTTTATTGCTGAGTATAAATATACCACAATTTACCCATTTCCCTGTTGATGAATATTTGGTTATTTCTATTCTTCAGTTACTATGAAAAAGCTGCTGTAAACATTCTTTTAAAAATCTCCTTGTGGGCATATATTTTTGTTTCTCTTAGCTACTGAGAAGTAGAATTGCTGTGTCATCGAATAGGCATATTTAACTTTATAGGAAAATACAAAACAATTCTATGTGATTGCAATGCTTATACTCTCAGCAGCCCCATATGACAGTTCTAGTTACTTCATATCCTTAACATTTGGTGTAGTCAATCTTATAAATTTAGTCATTCTAGTATGTGTGGAATTGGTGTTTTCATCAATGAATCCCTAATGACTACTGAGAACCTTTTCATGTGCTTATTGAACATTCATAAACCTTCTATTGTACAATGTTTATTTAAGTCTTTTGCCTATTTTGAGTTTTTATTGTTGATCACAGCATTGTGAAATATATAATTGACATAAATCCTTTATCAAATATATGTTACAAATATTTTAAGTCTCTTGCTTGCCCTCTCATTTTCTTAATGGTATATTTTAATGAGTAGAAGTTTTCATTTTGATGAAGTCCAATTAATCATTTATTCTTTGATGTTCAGTGCTTTCTATGTCCTAAGAAATATTCCCTTATCTCAAACTCATGGAGATGACTTTGTATTTTTTTTTCTAGAAAATTTATAGCTTTAGCTTTTAAGTTTTAGTCTATGATTCATTTTAAATTAATTTTGTTGTGTAGTGTCAGGTAGGGGCTGATGCTTCTCTTTAAAAAAAAATACATGTGTTTTTCCAGAAGCATTTGTAGAAAAGACGTTCTTTTCTCCAAATTGCTTTGGTACACTTGTCAAAAATCAATTGACTGTGTTGACTATACATGCTGAATCAATTTCTAAACTTTCTTTTCTGTTCTATCATTCAATTTGTCAATTGTTTTGTCAATATCATATTGTCTTGATTCTGTAGCTTTATTCTAAATTTGGTAGAGGTAAGCTCTTCAACTTTTTTCTTTTTCAAAATTGTTTTGGTTACTCTTATTCTTTTGCATTTTTGTGATTGTATTAAAACTATAGATCGATTTGAGGAGACATGGAGAAATGGCATTATGATAATATTGAGTGTTCCAGTCCATAAATATGGCATGTTTATTTAATTCTGTATTTTAAATTTCTCTTTTAAAGAATAGTTTCTTCTATCCTCTGCAGTCCTATGTGTTTGTCTAGCATATTGACACTCATACCTTAGCAATGGGTAAGAAACCATCGAATTAATATCACCCAATTAATTCCCTCTTTTAGGAATTTAAATTTGAGCAGCTGAATTCTTTTGATTCGGTATCCAACAATATATAGTTTAGAGTTTTTGACTGAGCTCCCCAGCAATGATCTAGCTCCTATATTTCCTTAGACTTCTGTTGTTAAGCTTCTCCTTTAATTTAGTGAGTTACCCGATGAACACAATTTGAATTAAATTAATTCTTATGATTGCTTTTGAGATACTCTGTTGGTTCATGTTCAAATGTTTTGATATGGTTCAAATTTTAATTTGGCAAACATGTCTTTTTTGAGAAGAATCAGAGCAAAAGAAATGATAGAGAAAATTTTCAAAACATCAGCAATTTTATGAATTGTATAGTAATCACTCATAGTTAATTAGAAGTATAGCTTGTGGAATCATTCTTTTAATATTCTTCTCAGACAATATCCCAGAAGTGAGTTGAAAAATTAATGGTGAACATACGAGTATTTTCATATTTTCTCTTTCTTCCAAGGTGCTCAAGAAGTAAGTGAATTTGAATTTTGGTAGAGTGTGTTCACCTTCAGAAAGAGGCTATTTCCCCATATAAGCCAACTTCTTTTCCCAAGGCTCTTGGCTCCCTAGCCTGGCTTAGAAATACTGTATGTAATTTATAGGTAACTCCCTGGCAGAAGCTAATTACTTCAGAAAATGTGCCTCTCTCTATGACCAGAACACTTTATGAATTCATTAAACCAATAGGAACTTGGGAGATTCCATAACTAGCAGCATTACAGACCTTCGCTTGACCTGCCACGTCTGTCATTCTTTGAGCGCATTTTTCTTTTCGACAGCTCTAGCCCTCGTGGTATCGCTCCTTGAAATCACTTCTATTTTTTTTGCAGCTGCTTTCAGTCCCCATCAAATGGATATCTAGGTGTCATTTGATACCAACCCATGAATTAATAATTTCAATCAAGAAACCAGGCATAAATATGAATCAGTGGTGAGGACTAAATGGCATAATTCACATAAGTTACTCTTTAGGGAGATACTTGGAACATGGTAAACACATACTAGCTACTGCCTTTTATTTATTTATTTTTTTCACTATGGTAATCATTTCCCAGAATCATTAAGAAATGAATTGTTTCACTTACACTGATTTTTCCAAAGTGCTGAAATTCACTCCTTTAGATTAATTTCATCCTTTTACATGCAAATTGGCTCTTTAATATCAGTAAATCTCACTAAAAGATATTACTATACATCCTTGGATATCTCCATAAATATGGTTACTAATTTAAGGGAACACATTCTTGATAACTTGAATTATCATCGGAAGCAGTTACAATACAGGCTACAACAGATGCCTTTAAATCATATGGACTATTTCTCTAACAACATGATTTATAAAGCCTTTTGGGTCCTTGATTCCTCTGAGAATCAAGGATGAAAGCTATGAACCCTTACTCCAGAAAAATGCACATATGGCCAAAAAAAATTTTTTTTAAAGGAATAATAAGCTCTGGTATACACAGTTTTAAGAGGATTCATGTGCCCTTAAAGTCCACCATGTGTCTCTGAGGGGATCCTGAAAACTCAAGCTTCACATTAAGCAATGATAAAGAGGAAGAGGGGGAAGGGCACACATCTTACAATACCCTGCATTTTGCACTATCCCAAGCACTATGCCAGGATTTAATGCATTATCATATTTAATATAACCAACAACCTCATGAGGTATATTCTAGTATATCCACTTTTACCCATTTTTCAGATGTGGTAACTCAAGATCAGAAAAATGTGCAGTTCTAACATATCTAAGAAACAGAGGGAGGAAGATTCAAATTCTAGAGCTCGATGTTTTAGTGCCTCTGCTTTCTTGGTCCTCCATTCTCTGCTGTCGTTTTTCTCAGCAGTCATTATTCCTATTTCTACTAGGAATTTAAACGCAACCATTTGCTGAGCACTTATTTCATGTAATCAATGATATAGGGCCTTTACGTGGAAAATCTCATTTAACCCTTTTGGTGGCCAGGCACAATGTATAAATAGGTGTTCGTTACCCCATCTGATAGTCACAAAACTAAGACTTAAATTAAGCCTGTGTCACACCACAGAGTAAGCAAGCAGCATACCCTGCATTTGACTCTAAATTTACTCCTAAAAGCTATGGGTTTTTCCTTTCCTCCTATTTCTTGGCACCAGCACTATCTTACAGACACTGTTGACAAATTTAGCCATTTGTTCATAAGCCGAAGTCAAGGAGAGCGGAAGTCCTGCCTTTGGGTGGAGAAGGCCCAGTGCAACCTCTCACCGCACGGGCTCACGCCGACTTCTCCAGGGGCTCACAGCTCTTTGTACTGGGCTGAGGCTTAATCTTTGGGAATATCTTCTTGTCCCTCCCACTTAATTATTAAATATTCTCTCTGTTTTAACAACGGCCTAACCTGCTAAAGAATCACAGGGAGAAGCCTTCTACAGCGTCAAATTACAACTGAGCTTCAGGGCATAACTAGATATGCTGTCGGGTACAATTTCTGTTTATGCATATGTATAAATACACACATTGCTTCTTAATAGAGGTTGTCTGCGTTTATGAGTGTTTTATTTTTCCATACAAGGAGGTCTCTGGGAACACCAAAGCATGACTCCACCACTGAGTTATTCCAAGCTTGACTTCTCTCTTTACTATAGTGGAGACAACTGTGATGGCTTGTTTTAGTTAGATGCATCCTGAATAACCAAGAGACCTTTAGGAGGTTCTTTTATTTGGCTATCTTAAGTAACCCAAAGTAGATCTTTCTCCTTGCTCACATTCTCCTGGGGATAGTTCATAGATAAATGGAGGAATAAAATTACAATTCTTTTCAAAGGTATCAATAACAAAAGTCTTAGTTTAAGTCAGGAGTTGGCAAACTAAGGCCTATGAACCAAATCTAGCCTTCTGCCTGCTGTTATAAATAAAGTGTTATTGCAATACGGCCATGCCCATCTCTGAGCGCTTCCAGTTACAATGGCCAAGTAGAGTAGATGCAACACAACAGGGACTGTCTGGCCAGCAAAGGCTGAAATGCTTACCACCTGGTTCTGTGCAGAAAATGTTTGCAACTCTCAACATGCTTCCTTGGAAAGCCTGTTGGGATGTGCCAGTCACTGTGCTAAGGAATTTACACATATCCAAGGCCCACTGTGCCTTTTGGGCAGTCCTGGGAACTTTTGCCTTTATAATAAAACACTCGAAATTATATTTTATGGCTAAATTAGTATAAACAGATTTATTACATAATAAAAACATTTTTTTTCCTTTAAAGCTCATTTTTTCTTCTGGTTTTAAATAAAATTATTTCTTTGTGCTCCAAAAGTACTGTTGGCACTGCATCCGCTGCACCTACAGCATCCAGCCCTGCCTACATCGTAAAGTTTATAGTACCTCTCAGCAGCCTCTGTTACAGAGATGGAGAACCAAACCCCAGAATGCCTAAGTCCTTTGTGCAAGCCCATATAGCAAGTAAAAATGCAGACTCAGGTCTTGTCTGACCTTGAGAATGAACTCTTAATCAGTTTGCTATACATTCTCTCTGCCTTGCATTGTCCTGAAGTGACTGCAAAGCGAGTCAGGTAAATGACTCA
This sequence comes from Pteropus medius, assembly GCF_902729225.1. Taxonomy (NCBI): domain Eukaryota; kingdom Metazoa; phylum Chordata; class Mammalia; order Chiroptera; family Pteropodidae; genus Pteropus; species Pteropus medius. The sequence continues at coordinate 22,392,967 of NW_024349802.1, read as the reverse complement.
AGAACCACCAGAAATAGAAGAAAAGCTTTTCCATTAATGCACTCAGGCTAAATGAGTGCCCTGTGGACCTCATTATTCTTAAAACTAGTAGTCAGTTTAATTAGTGTTTGTGAAGTGTTTTGAAAATAAATAGTTGTGGACAAGGGTTAAATACGTGTATTTCTTGGAATGTTTTCACTTTCTAGAGTCTTTACTGAGAGTAGAGATGAAATTACTTCGCCTGTCACCTAGACCTCCCCCATAGTTCCTCAGTTAAGGAAACGCTGAATTTTTATAGTGGCATCTATTCACTAAAATATATGACTTGGCATTTTCACTCTCAGAATATATTGAAAAATAATTTAAGCTGCCTTCCGGTGTTATCTACAACTTGTGTAGTACATTGCTGGCTGCAGAGACAGCTCGGAAGGCTGCACAGAAATGAGAGATTTGGAAGATATAGTCCTAAAGGGAAAACAAATAAGTATCTTAGTTTCTTTTTCTTTAAAAACACATATGAACTAAGAACTTCTGAAACAAGAAGAAAACTGTCAGTCAGAATGGAAGTCTGGTAGTCTAGAGTGACAAGTCCAAGGTGCTGTCAGCCAAGTAGAAAGAGCAATTGCTCAGTGAGTCCAATGGCTGCAAACAGTAAGCAGCATCTCTGTGTGGCATCATCTCAAGAGCCCTCGGGATTTCCTCTGCTCCAAAATCTCTCTCCATCCAACTTCCCTGACTCCTTTGTGTTTGCATCAAGGCTCTGAATTGATTAGATTGTCACCAGCTTAAGGCTAAGGTTGTGAGAATGTGAAGCAGGCCATTAACCACCGATGGGGGTTAGAGGGAGAGAAACGAGGGAGAAGTCTTGAAGATGTGGAGCGATTGAGAAAGGCAGGAGATGCTCTGGGAGGCCTCTGAGGGACAACATCTTGAAGACTTAATGACTCAGGGGATAACAGTTACAAAAGGAAAGATGACGTGTTGAATGTTTGTATTTAAGGAGACGTCTAAACAAACATTTTGCCAATTTCGCAGTGTTCCTATGAAGCTTACTACAATGAATTGTAGCAAGTTGCTCAAGGTTTTCTTCTTCCTAAGCTGACATGAAACATCAACTCCTTCCACTAAGATATAGAAGTGTCTTTTACTACCTTGAATCTCAAACTATAATGGGTTAGACCAGCAGTATCAGCAGCACCTGGCTCTACCGGAGACCTACTGAATTCAAGCCTGCACTGCCACTGGTTCCCTCAGTGACCAATACACATATTACAGTTTGGGAAGCACTGTCTAAGGACACACTTGAAGCACTGACTACTAAGAAGTAGGTGGGCGATTTCCTGGCGGGATCCTAGAGGGAGCAATCCTGACTCCGTCTGATAAACACAGTCAAGTGGGCACAGCACTGAGGGTGAGCATTCAGTAACATTCAATTTATTCTTAAGTTGCAACTAAGACACTGGAGACTGCTTCAACCACAGCTCAATGAATCTAAAATGTGCAGCATGACCTTTATCCTATGTAGAATTTTAGTTCAACTGCAGAAAAAAATGCTGTAATTAATGTTAGAGCCAGAAATTGCTGGAATTTTGACTTTAAAAACATCAATAGCAACACAAAAGACTTTCAATTATTCGGGGGCCAAAATACTTCTGCTACACTCTGCCACCTCCTAAATGTCATTACATTATTTGAGAAACATTCATGAACTGTGTTGTGTTGCACAAGCCATGTTTGCTCGTGGGGAAGAGATAGCTGGAGGAGAAAGTTAAAGCATTATTTCCCATTAGTTCTTCTTAGGGAACTGGTAAATCAAGTATCCTTTCTTGGCACTGCTTTGATTTCAACAAGTGCTACAAAGAAAAAATTTCTAAAGATATACATTTCTGTATATCTATTTTCAAAGTGCTTTCATGTATATCATAGTGTTTAGGAGCATAGATTTAAATCTGGTCCCTCCACTTATAGTGGTATGATTTAGGGGCAAATAATATAATTATTCTTAGTCTGTTTCCTCATCTGTACAATGAATATCATAGTAGTAGCTATTTCATAGATTGTTGTGAGTTTTTAATAAGATAGTGCATATAAAGTGTTTAGCATAGTGCCTGACACATAGTAAATAGAGCTAAAATTAACCTACCATCAGCAGCAGCAGCAACCACTAAGTAGTTTTATTACCCTCACTTTGAGTGGAGAAAGTGAAACAGAATTTCAGAGACTCACGCAAGGTCATATGCTTTGGGGATGAGAAGAACAAAGATCTCATTTCTTTCTTATTCTCTCCACTAAATGCCACACTGACTTCATGCAAACTACACCATCTCTATGTAAAGTAATCCAAACAAATATACAGTTCAGGTAAAACATTGTTTCTCAAAGACTAATTGCCATTAAATTTTATTACAAATTCATTTGCTTGAGAATCAAGAATTGAATATATGCTTCCTAAAGAAGACATCTTTGAGTAACGTCAACATCTTTTCTTTTTTTTGCTGCTATTAATACACATTTTACTCTGATGTTTCCCGGGGCTGGTCACTTTCTTCCCAACTGTCATTACAATCTTTCCAAGTGTAAGAAAGCATTTGAAAGAAGAGAGAATTGGGCTTATTTCGGGGCTAATTTATCTCAAAAATACTAAACTCAATGAATCAAAATGTAATATGAATTCTTGTTAATCATAATTGTCTATTCTGAACAATTATAAATAAGCTCATAAGCCCCTAAGTTGCATCATAGCCTCCTTCGGGAACATGACTGTGAAAATATAGAAACACATCTATATTCTAAATACCTATATGTTATTTATAAGAGAATACATTCCTCAGTACTGTCTCTGCTGCCCTCTCCACTCCAGGCCCTTGAAGTACAGTTAATCTGACTTAACACAAAATTCTAACAACTTGGTGTCTGATTTCTAAACACTATGGAAAAGACACTCCATTAGAATTAAAGACACAAAAATTCTATCTACCCTCCCCAGACTCAGTGTTAAATCAGTTCCTCCCTTTGGTTTTCGATTTTCCCAACAGTAAATAAGGATGGTTAAACAAATAATCTATTTGTTTTCCTTTAGTTATAAAGTTATATAAATTTCAATAAATTTCAATAGAGTAGCATCTTAAGTAGAAAGGTGAAAGTAAAATACGCAGACATATATAGTCTAAGCCAACTCTGAAATTTCCTTAAATTGCCCCTTAAAGCTAGGAGCTAGACTCTGAGAAACATAAAAGTTCAGAAATGTCTTTTTTTAATTTTTGCTTGCATTTTGGCTGTAGATTCCTGGTCCATTGGACTACAAAGTCCTAGGTCTTAGTTGAACGGTGGGAAGAATTCAGGATGTTTGATCATTTCTCTCTTTTCACTCCCTGTCTCTCCTTCTGTGTCAGCATTATATAATTGAACTTGATTATATAAAATTCATGCATGATTCTATTCTACTATACGTTGTTTTTCTCATATTTCTTCCCTTGCCTACAGTTCTAACCATGGACTGAATATGTAATATTTCTAAGACCTAAATAGGGGGGGATCTCAAGGTTTCAAGGTACGATGAGGGCCCAAACTTTCTTGATTTAATATAGAGTTCTAAGGACAATGTAAAATTGATTTGTCTGAGAAGGAAGGAAATAAAGGATATTTTTAGAAGAACATCAAATAAATGTGAGATTCTCACTCCATGACTCTCTCTCTTAAGTGGAACCCAAAGATTTATTGCACCTTGAGCATATTACAATAAAGGTGACTTGAGATTTACTTATTTAAAATGAGATTGTGAAAATCAACTCCTGAGTAGAGTCCTTGTCTTTCCTGAGAAGTCAGAGGGCAAAGGACAAAAGAAATAAAGGACTGAAAACTCATGGCAAATATGAATTTCCTAACAATATCTTTTACATGAAAAGTAATTTGTAGGATGGAGGCTTTTTTCCTAAGAAAACTGGATTTCATTATAGCTATTAGTCAAAAATTAAAATTGTTTTATTTTAGCCATTTGTTTGTCATGTTAAAGTTTACTCTCATTTAATAGTAATAGAAAGTTCCCCTTACTTTCTTTTTCCCAGAATTTCTGGTAATACTGTTACAGAAACTGTGAGAATAGGGTGTTTGTCTTGACATTTTTGGGGTTAACTAGACAAAAAAGACCAGATGCATCGAATTGTCTAATTATCTGAACATTTTTTACCATTGGAAAACAATATGTTTTTGAGAATATGATGCACATCTTATGCCACAGTTCTGACATTTTCACAGGCTTCTTAAAATTGACATTATGAACAGAGTTGCCATAAGAAATGAATAATCTGGATAGGATTATAGGCAGAATCTCACATTGAAAGGTACTTGCAGATTTGGTAAAAGCCTAGAAAAAGAAAACTGTTTTTTGTAAGCACTTCCTTAAGTGTGCCCTGAAAGCACTCTCTCTATGAGATGCCCCAGGAAAAAAAAAAAATCTGTCTGTCTGTCTGTCTGTCTGTCTATCTATCTATCTATCTGTCATCTATCATTATCTATCTAACTACCTACCTATCGATATGTTTGTAAATACACAAACCTATTTAATTAAATTTATTTATTGGCCCAAATCATCTTGGGAAATGCTATATACTCTATTAATTTCTTAGAGAATCACAGTGTATAGTAGTAGTCTGTTCAAGGTTCTGAGAAGCCAGCAATAAAAGTGTGATCTGTTTATTTATCCCAGTGTTTTGCAACTTAGATGGCTACAGAATACCTTTTCATGACGGTTGTTTATTATCCTATAGAGCACACCACAGGAAGTACTATTATGACATACCTCATAATTTGAAAATCTGGGGTTGTAGTGTCTGAGATTGAGCAATGCCTTAGCTCAACCATTTTAGACTATGGCATGAATGGGCTTACACTTAATCATAATACCCAGTAGAGCTATCATTCGCTCGCTCACTCACTCATTCATTCATTCACTCGCTCATTCAACAACATTGTTACCATGTACCCTATTAAAATTTCCATGCCACCTCCTCTGGTCTGTCTATGGCATGTATCACAGAGACCGTACTCCTTACAATTCCCATTCTTCAAAGTCCTGGTCAAATCTCATTTCTTCTATGAATTTTATTGCAATGCCTATGATCAAATGGATCATTTCTCACTTTGAACTCCAAAAGTGTTAGCATATCTACAATTATGATAATGCTTTCTAAATCTTTTAATATTTCTAGGTCTTGATTTGATGCCTAAAATGTTTAAACCCTTAAAAGACAGGGACTATATTTCACATATTTCAGACTCATGGACCTAATGTGGTTTTGGTCCAATAAATCATTGATCACTTGACATATGCAGCAACACTACTCTCTGGCCTTAAAAATGGTATCATCCTGGACTACCCACAGTTGAGCGTAGCTGTCCCCCTTGAAATGCAGCAATCGATACTGCATTTCCTAGTCTGTATTTATAAACAGGAAATTAACTGGCTTCCATCATTGTTCTAATCGACCTTCAGCTTGGGTTTGAAAGGAAAGAACTCGGTCAAACAAGAGGCTTTATTGATGGTATCAATCCATTAGCAGTGCTTTTGGTTTCACTATAATTGTGCCATAAGCAATAAAGAAACACATTTCAGTAGTTGGGGCAGGGGAGAGCATAGGTGTCTCTACAAAGGTTTCTCTGAAAATGAGCAGAGAACCTTTCAGGCCAACACTTATCTCTTGCTTAAATTTAAACCTCCAGGGAATATAGAAAGGAAATCCTAGCTAATTTACAGAGGGAAACAGAAGTAGGTAAATGGAAGCTGTCCAACTGAAGTTAGGCCTTTCCAAATCGGTTTAGTTAATCCTTAAAAATTGCCTCATTTAAGAAAAAAAATGTCAAGATGTTAACTGGCCTTGTAAAAATTTCAGTGCAGTGATAGAGTATTAAATGCAGTGTGTCTGCTTCTTTAAATCATCAAGTACTTATCAAGGGGTTAATTAATATTTACCAACAATGCTTTAGAATAGCTACTCCTTGGAGGAAACATGGAAAATAGAGGATCTTTATAGATACACAAAGGGCTTTTAGTTTTTTTCTATGTAAAATGGGGCCACTGAGCTGGAGAGGTTCTGAGGTCCAGAGAAGCACACAGACAAAACAGGAAATAGCACCACATCTCTTGACTTTCACTTAGTCCAATTTCTTGAATTAAGAGAGTATATTTTTTAACGAGTCCTCCAAGTGATTCTCATATACACCACAGTTTGAGAAACATTTTAAAGATTTAAATAACTGGACTAGTAACAGACTATAAACATTCCGCTTAGACTGTCAGCTTTCTTCTAGAAAAGAGAACACTTGAGCACAAAGAACTTGTCTTACGTCTTTATGTCCAATCATTCAGATGGTGTGAGCCAAATAATGTGTATACAATTATATGCTTATGAAATGGCACATGGGAGGAAGGGAGAACAGAAAGACAGGAGGGAGAAAAAAAGGGCAAAAAAGTATTTCATCCAGGATGCTTGGACAGGGGTTTTTTTTTTTAATGTCATACAGTTCCCCACCATTATATGCTATCTTTTGAATGAAAAAATAAGATAATCTCAATACTTCTTCAAAGAATTTTGGTTTATTCTTCATTATTTAGGTTAAATTCCTTTAAAAAACAAACTCTATCTTTAGCCTCTAATAACATTCTGCTAAATGGATATTTTCCTAAGTGGTTTCAAGTTTTGAGTAAAAGAAATTAAAATTTATTGAAAACCTACTGTGTACCAATCAGTGGGTAGAACACTTTACAAAGTCTCTCCCCCGTGATACTCAGAACACCCATAAGGGTAAATCAGCACTGCCCCTATTTTACAAAGACTATATTATAGAATACATATTTGTTTATACACATACACCTATCCCTCGATTTACGCGGTACTTTTTTACACAGTATTCTCCCCTGCCCTGTTTATGTGGCCTTTTTATATGCATTTCCATTTATTTGGTCTCATTTTACATGGTTCTTTCTTTTTCATTTAGATTATTGGCAATTATTCTTTCTAAAAAACAATAGCTTAACTTAGCAATGTACAAAGAACTATTACTAACATGATTATTAATGAACTTCTCATTCATTGGATGGCAAATAAAAAAGCATGGGTGATTACTGATGTTTGTAAGGATTGCTTTCATAAATACTTTGCTGTAGAAGCTAAAAATTATATGAAAGAAAAATGTCTTCCTTTTAAAATACTTTTACTTTTAGATAATGCACATGGTCAACCACACAATTTAGAATATCCCAATATAAAAGTTGCATATTTGCACCAAATACAACTTCTGTGATCCAACCTTTATATGGAGGCATTATTTCCACCTTTAAGGCTAATTATATTAAATGGAGTTTTAATGATAGTTTAAATAAACTTGAAGATAATGAATCACTTACAGTTACAGATGCCTGGAATAAATACATGATTTTAAGTTGTATCAAGAATATCACTTTAGCTTTGAGTGATATAAAGCTGTTAATTTTAAATGTTTGCCAGAAAGCAATCTGGCCAGAAGTGGTCAAACCAGGGAATATGGTTCCAACAACTGAAGAAGGATTACCTGGCATTATTAATTTATTAAATAAATTTCGAGAAGTCTCTGACAATTTGAATGTAGATGATATTAACAAATTACTGGTTGATCATGAATTAACTGAAAATGAATTAATTCACTTAATATCTGAAGCCTATCCTGCCGATGAATAAGGCAGTGACCTTGAGTCAGTTTCATTCACTGCAGAAAATATTTACAAAGCTCTTCAATTAGCCACAAAACTGGAAACTGCAATTCTGGATATTGATCCAACCATCCAATGAGCCTTAAAATTTTTAAAAGATTTTTTTAAATGTTGCAGTGGATACTGAAGAATTTATGAAAACTTAGCAAAAGGTGGAGTTAAAAAAAATCATCCAAAAACATAAACATAAATAATGAAACCGAAGGAGTACTTCCAAATATTTCGCACGATGAAGATAGTGACGTTGTGCCAATTAAAAAGAGAATACTGACTGCTTTAAGTTACAATACAGAGACAGCAAATAAAATTTATTTTGGTTTTTATGAATTTTCATTAGCATTTTTTTTTGTGAAAATATGTGAAATAAATATTTTTATGACTTATACTGATCTATTTCTTTAGTATTTTTTTCTGGTGGACTCTTTATGGTTTTCTTACATGTAAAAAGACACGTGGAACAGATAAACCACGTAAAATATTTATACATATCTACATACGTGTGTGTGTGTGTGTGTGTGTGTGTGCACGCGCACGCGCACATGTGTGCATGTGTATTAAGGTGCGAAAAGTCGCCCAGCTAGGTTGTAGTAAAGCCTGGACTGGACTGGACTCCAGGTCTAACTTCATCTCTCCAACACACATATACCAAATGAGAAAATAAGGTTATAGGAAATAAAATGATCTCCCAGCTCCCAAGTGAGAAATGCAAGTCTCCAAACTAACCATGAAGTAGGACATGAAGGACACTTACCCTTTCCTATCTTCACCTAAGAGAGTCACAGGGAAAGGATTTGGCTTTAAAATCTGAGGTTACTCTGTGCACCCCAGGCTCAGACACCACTGGGCAAGAGGCTTTGAGGCAAAGGTAGGCATGATGGTGGTGTTAAAATAAAAATAATTTTATTTTGCTTCTGTGTTTTCCTTAGTATAAGCCAAAATAATGATATAAATTTGGTGCCTTAGTGACTATCCCAGAATACATTCAGGCCCTTTCAGGGATGTGATATTTGATACATTTTTGGATGAATGTGTCAAATATGTACTGTTTTGTGCTTTTTATTTAAATGTTTTCTTGTTTATTTAACTCTTTAAAGTTGTGGAAGAAATTAAAATTCCTGTAAATAACGGTTACATATTTAATCAGTAAATGTCAAATCAGCCTTTTATATATGTCAGAATTTATTTTAGGGGACCGAAGTTATAGGAACAGTGACCAACTTTGGAGAAATAAAGTAGGTTAAAAAAAAGGCTATTTTCAAAACTGTATTATTAAAGAAAAATAAGGTGTTCATACTATAATCTTTACTATTTTGAATAAATACAGCTCCTGAATGGGGTATAACAGTTAAACACAGATTTTCACACATGGGAAAGCGAATAAGAAAGCAGCAAAAATGTGATTTTGGTCTGTATTCCACTAAAATGTAGATAACTGAACAACGCAAAAACCCAGAAACTGAAAATATTTCCTCAGGCAGAGGCTCTACTCAAGACATGTTCTGAGTCTAAATTACTTTTGCACTAATGTAATTTTCTTTTTTACAATATATAAAATAAAATTTTGTTTCTATCCTATCCAGCAAAGCAAACATAATTACTAAACGTGTTTCATTTCAAAATGTGAATTAATGAATACAACTTGCTAAGTATAGTCATTTTCTAGGGCTGCCATAACAAAACAACTGCAAACCGGGAGCCTGAAAACAACCGAAATACATTGTCTTACAGTCGTGGAAGCGACAAGTCCAAAATCAGGGTGTTAGCAGGACCAGGCTCCCTTTGAAACCTCTGGGGCAGGGCTCCTCCTTGCCTCTTCCAGCTTCCAGTAACAATTCATTCCTCAATTTATTTCCTTTTGCATTTTAATATAAACAGCAAAAAGGAACCAAGTTGCACCTTTTACACTTGGCTTGGAAATCTTTTCACCTAAATATTCAAGTTCATTGCTTTTCAGTTCTTATTTCCTCCCAACAGCAAAACATAATTCAACCAAGTTCTCTATCAGTTTATAACAACGATCGTCTTCCTCCACTCACGTGTCCCTCATTTCTGAGACTTCACTGAAGCACCTCAACATTCATATTTCTAGCTGCATTCTAGAAATACAGGTATTCTCCAAGACAATACAAACGTTCACTACAGCTTTCCTCTCTTTTTTCTGAGTCTCCACCAGAATCGCCTTGAACATCTCTATTTCTACCAACAATCTTTTCAAGGCAATCTAGGTTTTTTCTATTAAGTGCCTCAGAACTCTTCCAGCCCCTACCCGCTACCTAAACCCAAAGCCACTTCTGCAGTTTTAGATGTTTGTTACAGCCACACTCCACTTCCTGGGACCAAAATCTAGTAGTTTCCTAGAGCTGCCATAACGAAGTTATAGGACCCGGGTGGCTCAAAACAGCAGAAATTTATTTCACAGTTCTGGAGACTAGGAGTCCAAAATCACAGCGTCAGAAAGGCCAGGCTCCCCCTGAGACTATGAGTAGAATAGACCTTCCACGCTTTGGTGGAGGGTCTCAATCCTTGGCCTGAAGGTGCATCAGTCCACCCTTGGCCTCTGCTGTCCCATGGTGTTCTTCGAATTAGGGCTCACCCTAATAACCTCATCTGAACTTCATTATATCCACAAAGAGCATATTTCTAAATAAAGTCCCAGTTACAGGTACCAGGGGGGTTAGGGTTTCAACACACATTTGGCGGCAGTGGCGGCGTGGGCACAATTCAACCCATAATAATAAGGATGTCAAGTATCAACTAATTGTCTTTCAACTCAAAGCTCACCCTTCATTACATGCTTGTTAATAATGGCCCTCTTTTTAAGCATCTCTTCCTTAGGGTCAAAATGACGTTGGGTTTTCTCCTAGAGAGACACTGCAGGAGGGAGGTCTCTTGCTCGTCTCGCCTGCTGCATGGTGGGTTAGCACTGCGGCTGGGGGGACTTCAGTTAAAGCTGAGCTGGCCGCATGCTCCGAGCACCTCATCTCTTGGCCACATTGCAGCCTCTGCCTTGCCTGACAATAACCTATCAATGGCTCTCTTGATAGGGACACCATATGATCCAGGTCTCCCCTCACAGAGCCCTGACTCTCTCTATCCGCCCACACTGAGCTTTCTTGCAAGATCCCCAGTTTTGTCACTGCCATCACTCCCTCTGCAGGTCCATCCATGCATGGCTTACCTATACCCTGCCTGGGACCCTCTTCTTCTGGATATTCGTGCTACTAGCTGCTGATCGACTACCCTATTTGCACTCCAGAAGGCTTCCTGCTTTCTGATCAGTGACTGCAGACCAGCTCTGACCTGGACCAGTTAGCAAACTTCTCTGCTATTCAGTGGGATGAACTACATACCTTTTCCAACAAAATCTGAACTGTGATCTTGTGGGGAGAGTCCCTCTCTCAACTTGGCCTCCTCTGTGTGCTCTCCCTCAATCCCTAGTACCATACAGAGTTTCCTTAAGTCTCATAGTTACTCTTTCATCAGAATTTAATAACTCTACATTAAACTTTCCCTCTTTAACTTCCTGTATGGTCTCTATATCATGACTGGACCAATACTGATACAACAAGCTTTCATATAGATCTCATGTATGTTCACTAGATTGGCGAAACAATGAGCCTGAAAAATAAAATAAGCATCTGGGAATGGGAAGCAAAGTACTTCCTTAGCGTAGTCCCCAATGTAATACATCCTTTTCTAAAAACAATTTTATTTGAGGTATGATTTATATACAGTTAAGTGCATCTTTTTTTAAAAAAAAAATACACAACCTGTGAAAGCACCACCACCATCAAGATATAGGACATCTTTATCCTCAATGCATTCTTCATGAGCCTTTGCAATCTGTTCCCTGCCATCACCCTCGACCCCAGGCAACCGCTGATCTGCTTTCTGTCACTATAGAGTAGTTTTCATTTTCTAGAATTTGTGCAAATGGAATGGTGCAACGTGTATTTGTGTCTGTCTGCTTTCACACAGTGTGACCATTTGGGGATTCTCCGTGTAGCTGCATATATCAGCAGTTCATTTCTTTGTATCGTTTGGCAATGACACTGAATGGATGCAGCACAATTTGTTTACCCCTGGGTTTCTCACCCTTGGCACTAAGTCATTTGGGCCAGATAACAATTCCTGCTGTCCTCCGTACTGTCAGATGTGTAGCAGCATCCCCACTCTCAAACCTACGGATGCCTTTGTGACAAAAGAAAATGTTTTCAGACACTGCCAAATCTCCCCCTGTAGAGCAAAACTACTTCTAAGAACCACTGACTCATCCACCCACCCACTGACAGACATTCAGGTTGTTTCTGGTTTTTGGCTACTGTGAATAAAACTACTGTAAACATTTATGTTAGAGGATAACATTTGCTTTTATAATATCTGTAATACATAATTTTCCAGTTTCTGGACACTTCTCATGGTGGGGTGTTCACGACTTTGAAAAACAGCTGGTTCTACATCTAGACGCTGCAGTGTGGTTCCATATTCTTCGCATGAAGGGGAAGTCTGTCTGTTTGCTCCACAGCAGAGGAAGCTATAGATGAGCTTGTTTTCCCTTCTGTGTGACAGTGCTCCAAATGTTAGACTCTCGTATTTCTTCTCTCATTTTTTTCCCTTCAGGATAAGTTTTAGTTTCTCCAGCAACCCTTCATGGGTTAGGGTTTCTAAAATCATGCAATCTTGTTTGCCTTCTCTAGACTGATCTTTAATTTGGCAATGATACTTACAGAATGCAATATTCGAAATTGAATCCAAAGCTCCAAATACCACTTAATAGTATAAATAAAAAAATGAATGCTCATAGTCATTAAGCAAAACTATTGTACTTAATGTAGCTTACGACGGAACTGGTTCATGGGAACTTAAGGTTAAATCAGTCTATCTTTGATTTTTTTTCACACAAATCGCTATTAATTAGCGTCTCCTTTATCCCATTCTTGTACGACTACTTGAGAGATAACATAAATATAAAAGATTTTACATTTCGCTATGTTACCTTCCTCTCTGCCTATGTGAATCAGCATTTCAACAAATCAGATTTGACTTGAATCTTGATTGTGCCATTCAGTGCAGTATCTTAGCTTTGCAGCATCGAAAAATTCATTTAGAATACTTTCTAACTCTTCTTCTATGTTTAAAAATAAATGCAGAAGATGAAAAGCCAAGGGCCCTGTTGGCTTTTGTTGGTTTGTCATGTCTTCTAAAAACTCTGGTGGCTATAGAAAGAAGCTGTGATCAGGGTCACCTATGAACCATAGAACATTTGGTTTCTGCAGAATTTGGGAGCTTTTTCCCATGTGTAACTCAGAGAAAGAACTCTGTTCTCTCTTGCCAAAAAGCAGGTTTGAAAACCACGGTAACTCTGATAGCGCGATCTGAGAAATAGGTAGAAACTGAGTGGAGACTCTGGTCAGAGAGAGAAACGCTGAGAGCTGCAACTTGCATTATACGAAAACCAAGCATTAGGTAAGAACAGAACTTTTTAGAAAAATTTGGGAGGCTGTACCTGGAGCATGACCTCTGAAGGACTGCAGGGACCATAATCTTTCTGCCAGAAGGATGAAAAACCATGATACAAAAAAGCAGAAGCTGGAACCCAGACAAGCACGAGACGAGACTCCAGTGGTGGAAATGCAGGTGGAAAAATAGTGTGTAAGGTACAGTCTGGAGGTAACGGGAAGGAACTGTAACTACATGTAGTGAACAGGACAGACTGGAGTCACACGGTTTGGATTCAAATCCTTGCCACACTTGTACCAGCTGTGTGACCTCTGGCAAGATAAGTAGCTTCTCTCTGCCTTCCTTCTCTTACCTCTAAATCCAGAATAACTGTACCATGGAGTTGTAGGAAGAATTAATGAGATAAGTCACATAAAGTCTTTAGCAGTGTCTGGTATACCAGATTAAAAGCTCAACAAAGGTCAACTGTTTTATTATCCACCCAGCAACTAGGGAGGGACATTCTGATTAGCCACACCTAGCTGAATGTGTCAATGATTCCTCTGTGCAGATAGAATGGGATGTAAATAATTACTACATACCATGTTGTAGTTTGATGTTCTTCTAGTTCATGATCAGGTTAACTATTTAGTAAACTCGGTAGTTCATTCAGTTAAAGATTCAGCTACTTTTTCAGTCCTATTATCCTCTTGTTAAAATTCTTAATTATAAAAACTCCTTCAGATTTTGTACCAAACCACAGCAATTTCCACAGCAATTGTGACTGCGATTATGTCCACAGTACTTCAAGCTCGCCAGCTCCACTTTTATGATTCCATTCTTAGAAGACCACTCCATCATTGGCCAATGAATTTTGATTTAAAATGGCTGTCAAGATTTTGGTATTTGGAATGAACAGATCAGCATTTCTTAAAAAATATTCCTTAACAAGGTGTATTCCCAGGTAGTCTCTGAACATAATGTCTGCTAAACTTACTTGTACTGAACACCATTGGGACTTCCCTGATGGTTGGCATCGATGCATTAATCAAAGTCCTTTGGGTACAACTGTTCTGTCAGCTGTGAACTCACCTAACTGTCCTGACGTCTGCACCATATTTCTCCATCTTGTCCACAAATATGTAATAAGAGGCTTTGTCAAATGCCTTGCTGAGCTTAGACCCAAACCATCTATGGCATTAAATTGGTCTATGACTAATCAAACCCATCAATTCTTTGCTGAAAAGAAGTTGTTGAAAAATAGTACAGTCGCACTAAAA
>NW_024349802.1:22361943-22378496 GCF_902729225.1 Pteropus medius | reverse complement strand
GAAAGAAAGAAAGAAAGAAAGAAGAAAGAGAAGAAAGAAAAGAAAAGAAAAAGAAAGAGAAAGAAAGAAGGTTATATCAATCTGTCTGCCTATCTCTGGAAAAATAAAATAAAAGGCTAATTTCAGGAATAATGAGATTCTGAGCAAATTTTTATTATTTTGTTTTCGCTCATCTGTTTTTTAAAATTTTCTATAGAAGTCTGTATATCTTAATGATATGAAAAGAAGTTTCCCTCTAAATTCTAAGTAGATAGATAGCATTAATTTGTTTCTACTATTGATTTAAGTTCTAGTTACACTCCTCTTAATTAGCTTTTACTAAAAGGTACTTAAAATTCTATACAATATTTAAATTATATGATCTGAAAACAAATGCCAGTGCTTTGTGAGCAATGGGATTCCCCTATCCCCTCAAATAATAATAGAAAAACAACTAGAATACTGGTTTTTCTAATCTCTTAATCTGGAACCCAATGTTTCTTTCCAAAGAGGATTCACAGTTAATCCAAATCATTTTTTGGTGAACTTCTGGCTTACTGTATATTATCCTTGTTATCTGACTTATTCACATTTCCAGGAAAAATATGACTTCTAGATAACTTTTTAAGACAGATTTAAGAACTCTCTTTCTGAATGAAATGTCCCGCCTCTAGCAGCCCTGTCCCCACTGAGCCTTCCATCCAGGGTGCACAGCACAGGGCGTGAGAGTGTGACAGACTGTGCACGCCTGCCCACATCTCCTGGCTCTGCACCTCTGTTCCCCTTGACAGTATGGACGTGAAAATCGGTCTGTTTGGGGCAATCATGGCAGCCAAGCTGCCAGCAAAGGTGGCAAATCCAAGCTCCAGGAAAAATGGGCAATCCAAATCATAGCCCACAGAAGCTTTCTGAGAGGAATAAGACAGAACAATATTGAAATATAGTAGCAACTGTTAACTAGGCTCTTGTGACCAGCTGCCAGGGTGTGAGAATTGTGAAAAGAGGTTGCTCACGGTCCATTTGCTCCAGATGCTATCATCCTCCCTCCCATCTGGAGAACACAATGTTTGCGGCTTTCAGAACCTAGAAACAAACATAACCATCCATCTTACCAAATCTAAACAACCCCAGCCTTGTACAAAGAGTTCAGAGTAGGCCCAGCTTTGGAAAAATTCTGAAGCCAGTCATGTTTCTTTTTAGTTCCCTTGATCTTATTTCCCTCCTCCTGGTGGATTCTCAGGACACCTCCTTATACTTTCCTTGTCTAACTCCCTTCACTTCATTCCTTTATTCACTCACGGCCTGTACATGTCACCATGGGCAGTTGCCTGTCTTAGGAATGGGCAATGGCCAAGTCCAAGTTTGTGTACTCACAGAGATGTCCTGAAAACTAATTTCCAGGCAATCTGAGGCTATTTTAAGCATGTCTTTCCAGCTCATGCTGCTGTGAAAAGATGGGGTTGCCGAAGGTGTCCACGGAGAGCTTGAGGCTGTCTAGTGCCGCACCATGGACTACGCTAGCAAAGAAATACAACTGCTCTCCATCATCACACTCTGATCAAGAAATCAATACAATTCACCCCTAGTAGAATGCTCTAATTAATGTGATCTCATTTTCCTTTGTGCAGACTCAGGGAGGTAGTCAAATTGAAATTGATATCTTATAAACAACTACAGCACAGGGATTAGTCAAAACAGAGCTGGAAAGTGAATGGGAGACATTTGTGGGTGAAACATTAGGACAAATTTTTGAATGGCTGGAACCATTCAATGATAGGTGTGCCACAGGAAGTTCTGAGTTCCAGTCTCTGTGGGACTTTAAACAGAGAAAGAATGGCTAAGGTTGAAGGTGCTATAGGATGGGATTTTACAAAGGTAGAAGACAATGGACATCAAAACTACACTTACATTTAGACAGATCTGGGTTTGGATTGTATCTCCTGGGTTTGAAAACTGGCTTGACCTTGAGAAAAATTTCTTAATCTCACCAATTCTCATTTTCCTCTCCTATAAAATGGAGATTAAAAACAATGTCTAAGAAAACAAACAACCTGATCAAAAAATGGGCCAAAAACCTTAACAGACACCTCACCAAGGAAGATATACGGATGGAAAATGAGCACATGAAAAGATGCTGAACTTCATATGCCATTGGGGAAATAAAATCAAGAAAATAAAACATCCCTGCACACCTATTAGAATGGCCAAAACCCGGAACACTGACAGCACCAAATGCTGACAAGGATGTGGAGCAACGGGAGTGCTCATTCACTGCTGGGGGGCATGGAAACGGTGCGGCCACTTTGAAAAACACTTTGGTGATTTCTTACAAAACTAAACATTCTATTAACATATAATCCGGCAATAACATGTCATAGCATTTACTCAGAAGAGTTGCAAACTTATGTCTGCACCAAAAAAACCTTGCATGGGGATGTTTATAGCAGTTTTAGTCATAATTGTCAAAAGTTAAAAGCAACCAAGATGTTCTTCAGTAGATGAATGAGTAAACTTCATTCAGACAGTGTAATATCATTCAGTGCTAAAAAGATATGAGCCATCAAACCATGAAAAGAAGTGGAAGACCTTTGCATTTATATTCCTAAGTAAAAGAAGCCAAACTGAAAATGCTATGTACTGTATGATTCCAACCTATATGACACTCTGGAAAAGGCAAAACTATGGCGACAGTAAAAATATCAGTGGTTGCAAAGGCTTGGAGGTACGAAGAGGGGAGGGATGGTGGTGAAAATACTTTGTATAATACCACAATGATGGATACATGTCATTATATATTTGTCCAAACCCATAGAATGCACAATGCCAAAAGCGAACCCTAATGTAAACTATGGACTTTGGGTGATTATGATGTATCAATGTAGGTTCATCAGTTATAACAAATGTACCCTTCTGGTGGAGGATGTTGATAGTGGGAGAGGCTATGCATGTGTGGAGACACGGAGTACATGGGAAATATCTGTACTTTTCCCTCAATTTTGCTGTGAACCTTAAATGGCTCTGAAGAAATTAAGTCTTTAAAAAAAAAAAACCAAATAAAACAATATCTACACCTCAAAGGGCTATAGTGCAAATTAAACACAATAATGTAGATAAAGCATTTAGCATGGTACTTGATATATGGTAAGCACTCAGTAACAGGTAGTGATTATTACTACTTAAATTTTTAAATATTATTACTCTTTTTTTTTTATAACACCTAGGTTGCCCATCAGGGCATCTGTATTCTAAAGGGCATGCCAAGATTACAGGAGAAAGATGAATATGATTAAGGCAACATGACCATAGTGAGACTAGAAAATTGGGTTAGGGGACTCAGGAAGTATGAAGTATCCCTGGCCACACTGCTGTGTTCTTAGGATATCAAACGAGCACTCATTTGTTTGTTATATTGGATTAGATTGCATGTTACAGAAATTTCCATTTTGGTATGTACAAAATGATCAGATATTGGCAATTTTATATGATTCTATCTATATGGGGACAATACACCCCAAATCACACCTCCCCATTTTATGTTTTAAGGAAAGATTTGATGGTGGTTAGAAATAGTGTAAATTAGCTTCACTAAAGTATTTATCTCTGTAATTCTAGAGGACTCCCAATAAAACACTGAATTCTCTGTGAACTTTTAAAAAAGTTTCTTTACCCTAGCTCAAGTCCTATCTACACTTGTTTACTACCCCCTTGTGTTCCTGGCCCTATTCTGGGCACAGTGCATATGGTCTCTGCCTTGTTTGTGGAGACCTGGGCTAAAATCCTATGTCTGCCACTATTTGATACATAACCTTAAGATATGTCTTTAATTTACTGAGGCCTCAGTTTTCCCATTTACAAAATAATGGAGTTGCAGTGGTGGTTGTCTAGGTCTCTTCCAACTCAAAAATTCCACGATTTCATAGCTGGTCCTGGGATTCATATTCTTTCCCACATCATCTCACCCTCATAAAATCAATCCATTCCAGGAATTTTACCAACGGCTACTTTGCACAACAATTATTCCTACCCAGCCAGCTTTTTCCTGGCCCCCAGCTCTATTGACCAGGGAAAGGACGTAAAACTTCAGCCATCTGTCCGTTTCTACTACAGACTGTGTTTCTGAATGGTTGCTTAGGATAAGTTTAATTAGGAAAGTAAACCTGTTGGGGAAAATTACAAAATACATTGCAATACCAGAAAATAAGAGAGACTTTTAAATAAGATTTGTTTTCCTCTACAGTCCTGAAAGCCAGCGAAATATCTGGGCTTTTCCTTCTTTTCCACCTTGTAATAATTGTGTGGTCCCAGTTGTCTCCAGCCATCAAATCGCTCCCCTGCACCTTACAGTCTGTTAGAATTTTCACTCCTACAACAAGGTTCTCTTACCCTCTTTCCCCACTACAACTGCCTTTGTGATTGCCTTAGGACGCCTTCTCCCAAACATCCCTAACTTTTCCTGTGCCACTGGAAATCAGAGGACACTGATTTTTGCTTCCCAACACCTATTCTGCCTTCTTTTGACAAAAGTAAGACCATTTTTGCTTTGGGGGCAACACTTCTTTGCCGGTGTTCCCTGGGGCTCTGCAGGTGGAGCTCAGTACCCTGGCAGACTCAATTCGTCCATTCAGTAAGTCGCCAGCTGTGTGCCAGGCATTGAGGATGCTGGACTAGAATGACAAGGCTCCTGCTTTTTTTGGATTTACATTTGTATAAGAAATTCTAGAGATTAAAGACTGTGTTTTTACATTTTTCCATCCTTAGCAACTAGCATACTACATGGTACACGATATATACCTCCAAAAATTTGGTTAAGGAATTAATGAATAAAACTATCTCAAAAGCATGTGATGGTTAAAAGCTTATAGAGTGTGTGTGTGTGGTAACTGTATGTGTGTGTGTGTGTGTGTGTGTGTGTGAGAGAGAGAAGAAGAGAGAGAGAGAGAGAATGAGAATGTGCATGCACATATGCACGCATGTGACATTATTGAGTTATCAATGCTAGGACTACTCCTACTGTTTTACATGAGTAAAGCCATTTAATGTTTACAGCAATCCTAGGTGATCAATGCTGTTATGATGCTAGTTTGCAGAGAAGGAAACCGCAGGGCAGAGATTAAGAGACTAGTCCAAGGCCACAGAGGAGAAGATAGTAGAGGGAAGATTTAAACCCAACAGTCTAGCTCCGTGGCCTGCACTCATCATCATGCTGCTGCTGTCTCGTTCTCAGCCATGGACACCAGACTGAGGGAAGTGACAATACAATAAAGGTAGCAAGTTATATTTTTACTTCTCCCTTCCCATCTGAAAGGTGATCTTTTTGTATTTTACATTTTTTTTTCCTCATCAACTAAATACACTTCAAAACAAATTCTTATTTTGTAACCATTTTGACTTTATGGTTCTTCTTTTACCAGCAAGATGGAAAGTCAAGATCTATACAACATTTGTAGTTTGGGCCAAATATAATAATGTTGATAAAAATACAAAAGAAATAACTTTGGAGGTCAAAACGTATCAGTGCATAATACTCACATACTCATATGAATAACACAATGAAAACTGAGATTTTTGCCACGTCTTTCTAGAACCCCACAAGATCTTTCCAAAATCCTCTGGATCCAGAAAGTCAATAATAAGGCTGGAAACCAGCAGACTTTCTAGGGTAACCTCTTAAGCTAGGGCCACTCAGTGGCAAAGGAACTCTATAAGTCAGCATTCCACGGAGTCCTGTTTACAGTCTGCAGGAGCATTCGCTGGGCTATTATGAAGAACGCTAATGCTCTCAATTACACTTAAATTAAGATAAAGCAGTAACCTAGTTACTGTAAAAGTGGTTTTATTTATAGACAGCAATTTAATCTTTAATATGCAACCACCATCTGTAAAACTACTTAGCCCCATCTATCCCATTTATGTCTTTATTATCCTCTTATAAAAACACATGGAACATTCATAGTTATAGATGCAAAATGAGTTCTTTTTGTAACAGTTTTTTAAGCTTAAAAATGTTGATGTAATTACAGTGGATAGATACATTTTTGTGCTGAATGTTCTTCATCCATTATATACTATAATGAAATTAACCACAATCTCTGCAGAAAAAAAAAGCGATTTATAATAGTTGAAGAGGAAGATCATTTTCCTTCTCTAATAGAAGCATTTGTTTGGGTGGCAAGGAAGTCTGGAATGGGGGGTGGAGGAGGAGGAGGCACAGAGTGGCTCCCATGCTTGGGACAATCAACCTTTTCAACCAGATCTCTCAGAACGAAGCAGGCCTTTGAGCACATGGAGCCAGCTGTGCTCCTTCAACTGGCCTTGCTAGGGGCCCAGCTTTCAAAGTGCAAATGATCTCCTGTGTCAGAACACATCTGGAAACCTAACCAGCTTCTAAGCTATGCATTTCAACAGAGGCGCCTATTTCTCCCAAAGGATGGAAATGTCATTCTCAGAGGAGGATTCCCAGGCCCTGGAGGTGCTGCTTTCAAGGCCGGACAGGTATAGTCATACCTTTAATGACGATTAGCTGACAGCTGGAAGGAAACACGCGGGGGCGGGGCGTGGTGGAGAGATGAAGGGAGGGAGGGAAAATGAACGTTTTGAAAACCTGGTGGGAAGTCCAAAATGAGCAAGTTTGTTCTGCCTGATCTTTAAAATGCAGAAAATCTCAATGAACCGAAATCTTCATATAAGGGTAGAAGATTTTTGACGCTAGATGAAGAAGTAGAAAGATAAAACTTGGGGTAGCAAATGCAAGTGCTGAGTGCCACAACTTCCCTTTCCCCTCGTCCTTGGTGGACATAATCAGCCACGGCATTCCTTCTCACCTGACCCCCGTCCAGTAGGCCATATTACTTCTGGTTCATGGGATACAATCCAGAAGCCACTGCACACCAAGTCACCCCTCATTTTTACAGCCGAGGAACTGATGCCCAGAAAAGTTTACTGACTCTCTCAATGATACACAACAAATTAGTACCAGAGTCTTGAATGGATCCCAAGTGTCCCCCTCTTCCTGGTCCTGGAGTCCATACATGTCACAGGGATGTCAGTTATACCCAATCAGCAGTCACCCAGGGTGTGGTGAAACAGGAACCTGCAAATCAGACTGTGAGAGATGAGCATGTGCAGCCTTCAATTAGCCCGATCCACCTTCTAATACTCATAGTCCCAGATAGTGGTGACGGAGACTCAGCCTAACGATCCCTGGGGTGCGAGCAAGGGCCACACACTGCTGCGGCTGACTTCTGTTGGCAACACTGTTCCCGACAAGGATTTAGCTATGCTTTTATGAAGGGTCCGTGAAGCTGTTACTATTCTTTGGAACATTAGTCTCAAATTTGAGCATATATTAAAAGCAAATAGTCCACAAGGAGGTAGACTAGAAAGCTATGTACATAAAAATATATATCCTCTGTAAAGTAGGTCCACTCCATAAAAATATATATCCTCTGTAAAGTAGGTCCTTTACTCTATCACAGCTGTCTATTTCCTTCAAAAATACTAACAACACCCAAATTATTTTGTTTTCTATCTGTTT
Organism: Pteropus medius; assembly: GCF_902729225.1. Lineage (NCBI taxonomy): Eukaryota > Metazoa > Chordata > Mammalia > Chiroptera > Pteropodidae > Pteropus > Pteropus medius. Next base: position 22,370,983 of record NW_024349802.1, on the reverse strand, counting down.
CCACCACTAGAACACAAGCCCCATGAGAACAGGAACATTTTCTTATTCTCTGTCATATCCCCAATACCTTGCCTGGTACCTGATGTTTATTAATATAACTAATAAAATTCAGAACATTTATAATGGAAGACACAGGGTTTTTACCTAGATCAACAGGTAGGGAATGAAGGACTGTTAGGCAAGATGATAAGTGACAGTTACAAAGATGACTTGAAAATGTAGGGACTCATATCATAGAAAGAGAAAGTAACAGGCTGCAAAACTATGTTTATACCGTGGGTTGAAATATACTCTTGTATCACTGAATTTTATCTTGTGGTGTGTATGCATTGCCATTGAAAAATAAAAAATAATTTAGTCTACGGCCATGCCACCCTGAACAAGCCCAAACACGTCTAATCTCGGAAGCTAAGCAGGGTCGGGCCTGGTTAGTACTTGGATGGGAGACCACCTAGGAAGACCAGGTGCTGTAGGTGTAAAAAAAATAAGGGATTGTAAACTGACAAGGTCCTTGCAATCTGTGAGGTCAACCAAGGGTTGCCTCACCTAAAAAAATAATAATTAAATAAAAAATAAAAATAATTTAACAATCACCAACATATTTATTTTTACTCTAGTCTTCCAATGATAGTTAACAGAACTGAATTCCAGAGACAAGGGGACAATTGAAAGGTCCAGAGGTGGTGGACAGTAGAGCTGAGGTTTAAAACAGGGCATCCTAATTCCATTTCTATCCTTTCTCCTGTATTAGCCTGACTCCTAGGGTTTAAGAGTATCTTCAGAATCCTGACTTCTCAACCCGGTCTTACCTGCAGAACACACTCGACTGGTCTGAATGTATTTCATTAACTCAGAGAATAGAGAAAAACAATACATGATTTCTTAGCAGAATTATACTCAATCACTCCCTTCCCTTGAAAACAACCACCCTGCTTCCACACTGAGCTAAGTCTATTGTTTCCTCCTACTGAACCATGTTAAATTGTTCACCCAAGAAAGTGTACCATTACTTGGGGCCAAAGTGAACTCCCAGATTTAGAAACTTTCAACTCTCAAACATAGCCTGCTACTGCTCTCCTTGGATAAAACATTCATTTCACAGTTAGGGAAGTGCTCTTGTGACAATGCACAGAATCGCAAGTTATTCTTTCCATCCAAATCAACCATTTCTAACTTGAGTGACTATAAACAATTTGCCCATTTGCAGCACTCAGAGAGTACATAAAATTAACCCCCAAGGCCCGATGGTGTCCTAAGAATAAACTGCAGGGATCTGAGTTAAGGAAACTACCTTGGCTAGATTCCACACACGTTTCCAGGCAAACTTTCCTTGCACTTACACAGGTGACCAATAGGCCTCTCATTTTTAAACGCATGGGGAAAGACACAACTAAGCTACATGGCAATGGCAAATTTTGATTGCAAATGCAAAAGGTTTATCTGTGCAATCATCTTTCAATTAGTCACATTAAAAGAGAACTGTTGCATAGATAATACAGAACCACTGAATATGAGAATGGCCTTTCATTTTAGTTTTGTAACATATGTAATGATTAGTAAAGAATAAATAGTTATTAATAATATAGCTAAAAATAACATTTATCAAGCATGCACTATGTACCACATGCTGAATCAAGCTATTTATAAAATGTCCTCATGAAGGAGAATTATCACCCTCCCTTTACAGAAAAAGAAAACTAAGAGTGATTCATTAACTCAGTCAAGGACAAACAGCTAACAAGTAAGTAGTGGGTGGCTTCAAATTCAGGCCTATTTGCATTCCAAACTGTACCCTAGGCCAGTGTGCTACATTTGTTACAGATTTATCTCCTATGTGCTTAGAGTGGCTTTATGATGTTCAGAGAAGGTGACTGCTGTGTCAACTTAAAAGATGTTCCTGCAAGGCCACTCCCACCAAAACTAGTCTCGTCTTATTCTACTAGAGGGTCTGAAATCACAGAATTAAAGTTTTAATACTTAGGTTAAAGGTTTAATAATGGAAAGAAGCCCATTAAAATGTCAATGCATCTTAAATATAATATCAAAAGCACAAACATTAACTACAAAGATATCAGTGAATTATATTTTACCCAAATTAAAAGTTATTGTGCTTCGAAGGATACCATCAAGAAAAGTGAAAAGACAACTCACAGAATGGGAGAATATATTTGCAAATCACATATCTGATAAGGGTCTAGTATCTGGAACTCTTATGAAAATAAAAAGATTTTTTTTTTTTTTTAAAGGTGGTGTGGTGAGGATTTGAATAGACATTTATCCGAAGAAGACTATAAAATGGCCAATAAGCACATGAAGTGCTATTCCAAATTAGTCATTAGGTAAATGGAAATTGAAACTACATTGAGATATCATGTCATATCTAGTAGGATGGCAATAATAAAGAAGATGAATGATAAGTGTTAATGAGGTTGTGCAAAAATTGGAACTTGTTTGTATTACTGGTGGGAATTCAAGATGGTCCAGCCACTGTGGAAAAGAATTTGGAAGTTCCTCAAAACGTTAAACCTAGAAGGGCCATATGATCTAACAATTCCATTCTATACCAAGAGAACTGAAAACATATGGCCATAAATATTTGTAAACAAATCGTTCATAACATCATTTCTAATAGCCAAAAACTGGAAACAACCTATATGTCCATCAACTGATTAACATAAATAAAATGTGGCATTAGGCATAAGAAGTAATATTATCCAGCCATATAAATGAATGAAGTACTGATATATGCTACAACACAACATGAAAGGCTACATACTGTGATTCCATTTATAGGAAGTATTTAGAAGAAGTAAATCCACAGAGGCAGAGCAGACCTGTATTTCCAAGGGCTGGGGGAATGGGGAGTGACTGCCTGATGGCCATAGTTTCCTTCTGGGATGATGAAAATGTTTTGGAACTAGATAGGATAGAGATGGCAGTTGCACAACATTTTGATTATACTAAATGCCAATGAATTGTTCACTGTAAAGTGGCCAATTTTAGATTATGTGAATTTTACTTCAATAATAAAAACTAACTGACCTTCTGTAGGATGGATCGATGAGTTCCGGGCTTCGAAAGATTGCATGGAAGGCACAGAAGGTAAATCTTGCTCATTTCCAACTTTTCCAGAGCGATCTGATACAATCAGGCAAGGTATTCAATGAAGGTGCAAACATAAAGGATTCCTGGCTCATTGAGTATCTTGCACAGTGAGCTCTTAATCAAAATTTTGTTTCACTTTGGTTTTTCAGAGCTCACGTCAAACAGCTTAAAAATGGGGCCTAGAAAGACTCATGCTCTATTCTCACTGGGGCTCTATCGTACATAACCCCCAACAGGATGAAAATCGGTTCTTGGTAGTTAAAATTTCTTTTCAAGCATAAAGCAAAAGTACACATATAGCACATAAACATTGGGTCTCTTGGGACACTGCCTGGAGCAGGCTTCTCTATCAAGATTAGATGTCATCTCTTATTTTTCACAGCCTGAAACAGACAGCCCTGTGGTTAGAGGTGGAAGCTGTAGACACACATTGCCTGGGCTTGAGTATTCTTTCTGACTTTGGGCAACTTACTTAACATTACTTGCCTTTAATGCCTCTCGAATGAAGGAAATAAATGTAACCCTCTTAGGGTTGTTCAAAGGTTAAACAGGGAGTCAATTCCTGGAAAATTTAGGTAGCATTGTAGCCATCAACAATGCATTTAATAAATGTAAGTTATGACTAGTATTACTACCGTAATTACTACTGTAGCTATTATTATAAGTCTCTTTGGCTGTCATAATTAAATTAGGTGCTAAAAAAGAGTACAAAAGGTTTTTTAAAAAATAGACAATGGGGCCTCATTTGGTTAGGGTTCCCCATGAGGAATGGGAAAGAGAAAAGAGAGGGTAGAAAATGACTACTTGCTAAACACTGCAGTAGAGATGAGAGGTACTCTACAACCGCATCAACAGGCTAGCACAGCATGAGCTGCAGTAGCTCAAGAAAGCTTCCTGGGAGAGGTGGCAGGTGAGGTGAACTTTCCTTTCTGTCGTTTAGAAATATAAACGCCTCTCTTTAGCTATGGTCTTCTTGCTGCTGCACATGAAAACAATCTTCTGAAAAAGACCTTTCCATCTTTACTTAACTTCCCACAGGCTTCCCTCCCTTGCTGCAAATTGCCCACCTGGAAGCACATAGAAAACGAAGCCAAAGTCCACCTCGCAGAATAACAGGCCCTTAACTTGCAATGTCTGCCAGAAAATGCCAGCTCTCAGAGCAGGAGCATATGGTGAAAACCACCGGAAAGGCACTGGTAATTTTTACAGCAGGTTATTACGACAAACCTCCTTTGAGAGGCCAATTCACAGCTTGTCCTGAACACTACATTAACTCATTTATGGTTTTCCAAAAATGCTCAATTTCCTACTGTCCCTAAATCTGACAAATATGCTCTCCTAATTCAAAGCCCTTATGGAGAGCCTTAAACTCCCAATTGAGTGTGGTGCCATTTCGAGGTTGCAAATCCAGCCTTTCCAAGGCATACCCTAGGTGAGCACACTTAGGCATAAATGTAATGCCTCCAAATGTAATTTTCTTTTGGCTGCCAGGATTCTCATGGCTTCTCTGCTTTAAACCTAGAAAATCTGTAACTGGAAATCATTTGAGTGCTCAAACACCCCTTATAACAAGTCCAAAATGGTGATTCCAGAAGTTGAACTTGGTTATAATTTCCAAAATTTTTTTTTTTTAAAGACATATGCATATTTTGGAAAGAGTGGAATTAGCTATCTCCTCTTTATTTTCCCTGAATTGGCATCTCCCCTTCTGGTCCAGACTTAAACATCTAACGGTCATTTGGGATTATTCTTTGTTGCTAGATAAATATGAATCGTTTCTATCTGTTACCAAGAATCTGTTTCCTTGAAAATGATGTAAAATCCAGATGCTAATGCAACAGTGTATTCATTGTTTAATCACAGCAATGAAACAGCCTTTATATACTATAAAATTTGCCAGACATATAAAAGAACTTCAGTTTCTACCTTAGCAAACGCTGTGCCATCTTCATTTCTTAAAAATAACCAGATAGCTCTGGGCATGATGTTAACATAGAAGACTGTCAAACCTGCCTTCCAGAGACTACACTGCAGAGGAATTAAGAAGACTCTAGGATAGTATCTTCATCTTCATTTCAATTAGACCATAAAATCATTTCTTTCAAGAATTTATGAATACTCTACTTTAGGGTATAAAGGAAAGATAACAGAATCCAACTAAAGTAATGAGGAATTTGTATCTCAGTGCATGATGCATGTGCCACTGATTATATAAGATGATTTACATAGTACAAGAATAGCATTTAAAGTAACATTTTCAAATACACAGTAGAAAAAAACTGGCACATCAAACCCACGATTCCATGAATATTACTATTTAGGATGAATCTAATATTTTTCAAAGTTCATTTGAAGAAAAATGGTATTTAAATATAGCAAAAATTGTGATGACTAAATGTGGGTGAATAAAAGATGAAACACAGTGGACTAAATGACAGTGAGGGTCTTTCAAGTCTTGGGGTCCTCCCATTCTATGAAGCTGATTGCTGGTTACAACTTGAAATCATCAGCACCCTGACATTTTGATAAGAACTTCTCCATGAGTTAGACTTGGCTGAGTTGCTTACCTATAAGGGAGCAGTGTCTAGGAGGAGTGGATGTTAGTTATCCGAAAACTATCAAAAAATTGTATTTGTTTCTAATTCTTTATAAAACAGGAGAGAGTTTGACCCTTTCTTTCAGAGGTATGGCAGTTAAGAATAGGAAAGGCAATGGATGTGTATGAAAGCATGGGTTCTGATTCATTAATGTGCTGTGTGACCTTAGGCAAGTCTCTTTCCACCTGGTCATCTTGGCCACAGCAGTGGATCAGAGGATCTTCAAGGTCCCTTTCAACTTCCAAAATGCTATTACTTCTAAGCTTCTGCAGCATCAGAGATAAGAAATGGAATCCTATACCAGCAAAGTTGTACATCAAAGTCTTTAGGGATATTCTTGCTACATGATCCTATTACTTATTTCTTATAATCAGAATTCACTTGTTCATACATCCATTCCCTCATTCCAAAATGCGTATTGAGTACTTCATGTACCTGTCCATTCTTCAGGGAGCTGAGAGGAGAAGGAGTGCTTCCAGATCTTACAAGAAACTTGCTAAAATCCACACTATACATCTTTCCCTCTGATTAATAAAGTCTGGGAAGAGCCAACGAATTTGAATTTTGAACAAACCACCACCAAGCAATTTTGAAGTGTGTGATAACTGGACCATATTTTGAGAAACTATAGTCTAAGCAAGAGAAACAGGTCTTCAAGCAGGTTACTTTCAATTTGAGTGATAGGTGCCATGATAAATGCAGGATGACAGTGCTGGTGTGGGCACCCAGATGGGTCCCTACTTGGTGTGAGAGCCAGGGATGGCTACTTAGAGGAAAAAAATATTCAAACAAGGACTGAAAGATGAGTCGAATTTCACCAGCTCAAGATGTGGATTATAAGCATTTTGGACAGAAAATAGGCAATCGTTGGGAGTCAAGTCTCCCTCTCAACCCGGAGAGAATTCTCCAAAGGCCTATATTGAACAATGTTTCCCACTTCAAACTCATCTTCAGATGTATCTGTTAGATTAAGAAATGGATGGATGAAGGGATAAATTAATTTATTAAGTGGTTACTAACCTATGGACATTAGTATACCTGGACTCTGGTCACATATGCTGGTAACAGGATACAAAACTCACAAAGGAATGCCTATGTCTCCATGGAAAATAATTTTAGTACTTGATGTAGAAAGAGATGATAACTAAATAGTCCTCCTTACTCCCAGTGCTTTCACATGTGTCATCCCATGCAAGAAATAAACGGTCAAATAGTTTTTGTTCATCAGATTTTTCACTTTCTTCATAATTACAAGTACAGCTAGATCATAATCTTTTCGAATAAATGTCTCTCTAAAAAAAAAAAGTCCGAGGATGTCCTTGGCCTAGTGACACAAGCAGGAAATATCTGCTATATACTTACTTCACAAGTTACATTCCATTGACTACATGAGGAGTCATGTGTCTAATGTACAAACTAAAATGTGCTATGCTATGTGGCCTTGAGCAAGTGATACAGACTCTCTATACCACATTTTTCTCCTTGTAAATAGAATAGCATGCATTAGATAATCCCCGAGAACCATTTCTTCTCTGGCAGGCTACGTATTTCAAAGTAAAAGAACATTTCCAGAGGAATTAATTAATCCTCCAGGGATAAAATGAGATAAGCTTTTGCTTTTACTCAATATTGCTTTGCAGATGATCTCTCCTTTACAATCATCAGATCTGAAGAAAAAAGACCACATGACTTGCTTAAGTGTAACCAGACTGTTTTCTACGATACACAGGAAATTGAGGAATGAGGCTGCGAAGCCGAGATGTCTTGCTTGGCAGCTACAATTTTACCTCCTCAATGACTGAGCCAATTTTCTCCTCCAGCTCTCTTACACACCTTTAATGAATACATGTTTCTTTGATTAAATTAACATTTTTGTCTAGCTAATTAGCCTGAAAAACCTATGCTGAACCGATCCGGTAGCAACTTCATTACCGCTCATCGGTGCATGTTTGCGACCAATCACTGTCAGCTCAATCACCGAACGATTAGGGGAACATTAGGTTTGGCTAATTTGGCTTTCTGTGGCCATCATCGCATTCCCAGTGATGAGCCAATCCTCACCCTGAATCGACCCTGCTTGACAGTGACAGATGTTTTAATCACAGGGTTTCATTCATTAGTGTCCATCAGCATTAGTTTGCAGAAAATACCTTGATTTGAAACCAAAACTAATTAAATGCTATCTTCATAATTACCTTATACAGTTACCTTTCTCTAAGTGAGCCAGTATGACAAGAGCTGGGAAATAAAGCTCTAAATGGGGTTGGAGAGGGAGGGAGTCTCTGTGTTGCTGAACTACACCCCTGTCTGCATGTTTGACAAATGGTGTGAGCTTGTGGGAAGCTGTCGCTCCCCATGAAATGCAGTGTTCAGAAAAGTACATTTCAGTTTCGTCTGTTACACACCAGCCAGCTGGTAGAACACATTGCTTCCTTAGATCTATGATGTTTTAATAAGATTACATACATAGAACGTTGAGAGGATGCCACCGAATTTTCATTACCAACATTATCGTCCTTCTACTGGTGTTAGCCACTTGGAGACCTACACCTCCCAGGCTGCCTTTCCAAGTGGTTCTGATATTACTGGTTGCACTCTCAGTTACAAGGGTGGCGTGTGGCCTGGGTACAGCCAATGAGCATTGGGCATCTCCTGGTAGCACTGATTGGTTTACGGCCAGGCATGTGACCCAACTGAGGCCAATAACAGGCAGTGAGACTGAATTCTGGGAATCTCAATTTGAGATTGTAAAAAAGCTGCCCCTTCTTTCCTGAGACATTTGACATGCAGAGATAGCAAGTTCAATGCAGCCATTTTATAACCACAAGGGGAGAAACTTTTGCGAAAGGGGCTTGCAAGAAGGAAAATGGAGCCTGAAAGCTGGCCAGGGAGAAACCAATCTGTAGTGACAATGTTTTGATTCTTTTATCCAGCTGCCTATGTTGACAGACCTACTCCTGGAGTTTTCAGTTTTATGCCCTGATAAAAGACTTTTTTTTGCCAAAAGATACATGCAGCTAAAAGAGTAATATCTGATATAAGCCCTTTTTAACTACTCAATACTTCTACATTTGCTATCTTATCTGATCTCCACAATAATAGCGTACAGTGGGTAGGGCAGAAATTGTTGGCCTCATTTCGGAAACAAGGAGACTGAGGCACAAAGAGAAGAGGGCTTTCTAACATTCACCAAGCCAGGGCTGAACGTGGTCCAACAATCCTGACCCTTTGTTCTCCTGCTTAGTTTGTGGTGACTTGTTTCCACAACCTCTGGATCACTATTATAATAGTGTTTTGGGGATGGCGGGAGAGCGCAAGGATAAGCCATGGTTCTGGCA
>NW_024349802.1:22343164-22361932 GCF_902729225.1 Pteropus medius | reverse complement strand
GAAGGAGTGCTTCCAGATCTTACAAGAAACTTGCTAAAATCCACACTATACATCTTTCCCTCTGATTAATAAAGTCTGGGAAGAGCCAACGAATTTGAATTTTGAACAAACCACCACCAAGCAATTTTGAAGTGTGTGATAACTGGACCATATTTTGAGAAACTATAGTCTAAGCAAGAGAAACAGGTCTTCAAGCAGGTTACTTTCAATTTGAGTGATAGGTGCCATGATAAATGCAGGATGACAGTGCTGGTGTGGGCACCCAGATGGGTCCCTACTTGGTGTGAGAGCCAGGGATGGCTACTTAGAGGAAAAAATATTCAAACAAGGACTGAAAGATGAGTAGAATTTCACCAGCTCAAGATGTGGATTATAAGCATTTTGGACAGAAAATAGGCAATCGTTGGGAGTCAAGTCTCCCTCTCAACCCGGAGAGAATTCTCCAAAGGCCTATATTGAACAATGTTTCCCACTTCAAACTCATCTTCAGACGTATCTATTAGATTAAGAAATGGATGGATGAAGGAATAAATTAATTTATTAAGTGGTTACTAACCTATGGACATTAGTATACCTGGACTCTGGTCACATATGCTGGTAACAGGATACAAAACTCACAAAGGAATGCCTATGTCTCCATGGAAAATAATTTTAGTACTTGATGTAGAAAGAGATGATAACTAAATAGTCCTCCTTACTCCCAGTGCTTTCACATGTGTCATCCCATGCAAGAAATAAACAGTCAAATAGTTTTTGTTCATCAGATTTTTCACTTTCTTCATAATTACAAGTACAGCTAGATCATACTCTTTTCGAATAAATGTCTCTCTGTAAAAAAAAAAGTCCGATATCGTCTGGTCGAAAGTGGACAAGTAGAAAGATCAGCATATTTCATTTCATTGTTATTCCATTGACTGCATGAGAGTCATAAACAATGTACAAACTAAAGAAAGTTAGGCCTTTGAGCAAGGATGTTAAGACCTTCTATACTCACACATTTTTCTCCTTGTAAAGAAATATTGATAATCCCTATATCCATTTCTTTCTGGTACAATGATTTCAAAAGTAAGTCATTTCAGAGGAATACTTAATCCTCCGTGATAAAACAGATAAGCTTTTGTTTTACTCAGCTGTTTCGTATGAGCCTGAATGAGCGCAAGTTTCAGAGTGATGCCTTGCCACTTACTCCCCAAGACTGATGCAATTTTTTCTCCACAGTTCTACAACAATTCCAGAATATGTTTTTGATTAAATTAACATTTTTGTCTAGCTAATTAGCCTGAAAAACCTATGCTGAACCGATCCGGTAGCAACTTCATTACCGCTCATCGGTGCATGTTTGCGACCAATCACTGTCAGCTCAATCACCGAACGATTAGGGGAACATTAGGTTTGGCTAATTTGGCTTTCTGTGGCCATCATCGCATTCCCAGTGATGAGCCAATCCTCACCCTGAATCGACCCTGCTTGACAGTGACAGATGTTTTAATCACAGGGTTTCATTCATTAGTGTCCATCAGCATTAGTTTGCAGAAAATACCTTGATTTGAAACCAAAACTAATTAAATGCTATCTTCATAATTACCTTATACAGTTACCTTTCTCTAAGTGAGCCAGTATGACAAGAGCTGGGAAATAAAGCTCTAAATGGGGTTGGAGAGGGAGGGAGTCTCTGTGTTGCTGAACTACACCCCTGTCTGCATGTTTGACAAATGGTGTGAGCTTGTGGGAAGCTGTCGCTCCCCATGAAATGCAGTGTTCAGAAAAGTACATTTCAGTTTCGTCTGTTACACACCAGCCAGCTGGTAGAACACATTGCTTCCTTAGATCTATGATGTTTTAATAAGATTACATACATAGAACGTTGAGAGGATGCCACCGAATTTTCATTACCAACATTATCGTCCTTCTACTGGTGTTAGCCACTTGGAGACCTACACCTCCCAGGCTGCCTTTCCAAGTGGTTCTGATATTACTGGTTGCACTCTCAGTTACAAGGGTGGCGTGTGGCCTGGGTACAGCCAATGAGCATTGGGCATCTCCTGGTAGCACTGATTGGTTTACGGCCAGGCATGTGACCCAACTGAGGCCAATAACAGGCAGTGAGACTGAATTCTGGGAATCTCAATTTGAGATTGTAAAAAAGCTGCCCCTTCTTTCCTGAGACATTTGACATGCAGAGATAGCAAGTTCAATGCAGCCATTTTATAACCACAAGGGGAGAAACTTTTGCGAAAGGGGCTTGCAAGAAGGAAAATGGAGCCTGAAAGCTGGCCAGGGAGAAACCAATCTGTAGTGACAATGTTTTGATTCTTTTATCCAGCTGCCTATGTTGACAGACCTACTCCTGGAGTTTTCAGTTTTATGCCCTGATAAAAGACTTTTTTTTTTTTTTTTTTTTTTTTTGCCAAAAGATACATGCAGCTAAAAGAGTAATATCTGATATAAGCCCTTTTTAACTACTCAATACTTCTACATTTGCTATCTTATCTGATCTCCACAATAATAGCGTACAGTGGGTAGGGCAGAAATTGTTGGCCTCATTTCGGAAACAAGGAGACTGAGGCACAAAGAGAAGAGGGCTTGCTAACATTCACCAAGCCAGGGCTGAACGTGGTCCAACAATCCTGACCCTTTGTTCTCCTGCTTAGTTTGTGGTGACTTGTTTCCACAACCTCTGGATCACTATTATAATAGTGTTTTGGGGATGGTGGGAGAGCGCAAGGATAAGCCATGGTTCTGGCATCTGCTTGGTTCAAATCACCAACCCCAAAAATGTCACTTACTCAGGACTGTAGCCATGGCTATACCTTCGACTTATGTCACTTTAATTATTTAAGGTTATTCCCAGGAACTGCTTCCCACATAAGGAAATAATAGGTCAAGTTATTTTCAGTGAAGAGAAAGTGATCAAATCTTGTGTGTCTAATTACTGGAGACAAGCCTAAATTAATTGCAGAGAGAATGTCAACTTTTGAAATCCCTTTAAAAAAGAGATTACTTTCTAAGAAGTTTGGGGCACATCCTGACTCTTTCTCTTTTGAGCTTTGTGACCGGGGGCAAGTTATTTAACTCTCTAAGCCTCAGTTTCTGTATTTAAAAAGAGAATATTATCATCTGCTTTTCTGCCATTATATGCTTTGACAGACAAATGAAAATAAATGAATAGGAAAGAGTTAACATCACAGGTCTGAATGCTATCCTTTGAAAGGCCAGCTTATAAGGCTGGCTCTTGGTTGGCATCTGGAAATCCAGATTTGGGAAGGGTTCCCACCATTCCCAGAACTTATAAGAATTGTGCACTATTCCTCAACTCTTTGGACAAACAATATGGTTTATGATGGATATTTGCTTCCCTTCTGGAATTCTGGTACACCCAGGCACAGGCTGCCTGGGTGACTAGCCCCAGTCAAAGCCCTGGACACTGAATCTCTAATGAGTGTCCCCGTTTAGCAACATTAGTTGTTGTCACAACTTGTTGCTGGGAGAATAAAGTGCATTTGGTTTGCCGGTACTGAGAGGGGACTCTGGCGGCTTGCTCTGGTTTCTTCTGGACTTGGCCCCAAGCACCTTCTCCTTTGCTGATTGTGCTTGGTATCCTTTGACTGAAATAAAACATAGTTGTGAGCATGACTATGTGCCAAGTCCTAAGAGTTCTCCTAGAGAATTACTGAACCTGAGGGTGGTCTTGGGGACCCCAACATATAAAACATCTGGCATATAAAAATATACAATAAATAGATATTTCTCATTGTATCTTACTCCTATATTAATGTTATTGCTCTGAATGAACGGTAGGCAATAGTGATATTCAAATGGCAAGACTGAACATCTGGAATGCTTTCTCACTTCGGGTTCTGCTTGACAAGAACGTGTGACCAGTATATATCCCAAACGAGTCCTCACACATACCTTAAGGGTTTATGTATGAGGGTATTCATGACAGTGTCATTTGTGGAGAGTTGGAGGCCATTGGGGTTCTCATCGTTGGGAGAATACATAGGTGAAATGTGTTGATGTATAACATCCACTGTCACGTACATGTGAAGGAATACAGGAACAAGCAGTAACAGGCTGGGTGAAAAAGAGTCCCACACAGCACAATATAACTTATAGAAATTGAAGACGTGTGCATATAAAACAATATACATTTTGTAAGAACAAAGGATATTTGATAACTATGTGAGAATGATTTTCTATAGTGGTGAATGTGGGGTATGAGAATGGAAAGAAGTAAATATATATAAATTTGAGAGTAAAACCTTGTACAGATCCATAATAAAACGTGACATGACCAGAAGAGTATGATTAACTAAACTTTCTGTACCTGAAAACCAAAATAAATCTACTTTACACTTTAATAACAACGACAGTGACAATAATCATATTAACTAACATTATACAAGCATCAGGTACATACTATTCATATATTACGTTTCTGAATCCCCGCCACAATTCTATGAGGTGTGTACTGTTAATATCCCCATCTTACAGATGAGGACACTCAGGCATAGAACATTAAAGCAATTTACCAAGGTTATGCAGCTCATAGGCACTGTGAGGTTCAAGCTTGGAGCAGAACTCAAGAGTTAATAAAAGGATGATAAGATCTGGCCTGTGCCTACGTGAATGCTAGGTCTTTGAGGTTATATTTTTGTTTGTTTTTTGTTTAGTTTTTTAATTTAATTTTATTATTAGTTTCAAGTAAACAGCACATTGGTTAGACATTTTTATAGTTTATGAAACAATCCCCCTGATTACTCTATCTTCCCCCTGGCTCTCCACCTAGCCATTACCTTACTGCTGACTGCATTCCCTATGCCGTGCTCCTCATCCTCGTGACCCTCTATCAACTACTAATCTGTACTTCTTTAACCCTTCACTGAGGCTATTTTTGAAAGGCTATCTTCCATTCCCACCCCTCCCCCCGCTTAACTTTTTTTTTAAAGCATATACTGAGTGCCAGGCACAATTCTGGGAAGATAGAGATAAAATCCTCATAATCCAAATTGTGGCACTCAAAAAAGAAATGACGTAATATGCTACAAATGACTTCACACCAAAGGTGCCTGGGACGCTAATAGACCTGTACCCTTTGCTAATTTACTATGTCCTGAATCAATTGTTTTTAAAGACACTTATGAAGAGGACTTAGGTACTTTTTAAAAGACTAATCCTGCATTGTGAGTTTGGTATCTGAATAAATCAATCAGTTTGTGAGTAAACACTGCTGGCCTCCCAAAACTCACCACTTGCAGATTTCTTGGTCTCACCTTGCACGCAATCCTTTTTAGTCCTCCAAGTAATCTACAGAAGGACAAATTAGCCTCACTCTACATCAGTGGTTCTCAACCGGGATGAGGGGGGAATTTGTCTCACAGGGCCATTTGGCAGTTTCTGAAGATAATTTTGGTGACTACAGTGGGGTCAGGGGTGTGCTACTGGCATCAAATTGGGGGGAAGCCAGGGACGCTGCTAACATCCTGCAATGTGCAGGACAGTCCCTATGACAAAGAATTACCCAGCTCAAAATACCTATAATACTGCTGTTGACATATTCTGTTTTATACATAAAGAGATTGAAGAAATTATATACTCCGGTATTCATGAATTTGGAGATTTGAGAACATTATCAGTTTACTTTGATTATGAATATCAAGGATCTAGTTATATATTCATTTTCAGTGAATACCTTTCTATTTCAAGTGTAGATTTCTTTAAAAGGCTGCTGTCATCAATTATATTTGAATGGAAGCTGGGGAAAGCAAAAGGGAATCCCTTTGACAGATACCTTTTCAAAGTCAGGCTTTACTCTGATGCCTAAGAAAGAGAAACAGAAGACAGAAGAAAACACAGTGACTTGTTATTGAGTCATATCATCCCCTTGAAATGGATGGGTTCAATTCCACATTTGGGGAGCCAACTGTGATACAGTTTCAGAACTTTCGTTTCTGCCTTATGCAACTTGATTTTTATTTTTCCTTGGGTTCTTGCTCACCGCCAAGCGCTCCCCCAAGTGAGCAGGTCTATCCTCAAAAAGCAATTGGAAGGAGAAAAAGAGGCCAAGGGATAAGATTGAGATGTGAACTATCAACCCCGGCTACTGGGTGATAAGTTTAACTTTGTGACCTTCATCAGAAACTGCATCAGTGAAGTGCTAATAAAACACTCTGAGCTGGTGGGTGGGAGGTGTGTGTTTCCAAAAGCACTTCGTGGACACCCTGGCCCAGCCATGGTGTAGTCAGCTCTGTAACTTCTGGAGGACACACGCTGTCATTTCACATTTATCCCAAAAGCTGGGCATGGTAAAGCCCCGCTCATTGGGCATTAGGATTTATCCTTAAGTCACAGCCTAACCAGAAAACTTTCCAAAGGCAAAAAGGAGGAATTTCCCGGGCTTTATAAATAGCATCTGTGATTTTGTAAGCGGCCTCTTCAGGTCATGACTAAGAAACTCAAGCACTATTAAGGCTCTCATTTACTTAAGGGCCATTTTATGATTCAAACTCTATGGTTATTGAGACGTGACCTATCTGTTCGTGCAATCACACACTCATCCCCTCTCAAGTTGTGCCCTTCATACTACCTCTCCACTTGAGAGGCTATTGCAGAAGTAGGAAGCCGAGGCTATGGGACTATAAAATGCCACGTTTGGCTGAATTTCTTTTGTTGCAGGGACAGTCCTGCTGACCTATGTTTGCAAAGTTCGGTGGCTGTTGTGAAGAAAGCTGTCAGGGGTGTGGTATGAAACACAGAGAACTCAATCATTTGGGGTGCCAAACACCAACAGCAATAAAATGTGGAGGAAATGAAACGTTAAACGACAAGGACCAGAATTTCCCTAAATGAGATGGATATCTGTCTGTGATACAATGTTCAGCAGACTGCTGTGGGCTGGCAGGTAAGGCCTGGAGCACCTGTACTAACAGAGAAAGGAACTTAGCAGCATAGGTAAGGCAGACCCTGAGGAGAAACAAAGCTAGGAATTTCTGGTGGGGCTATAGCCAAAGAACTTCTCATGAGAAAAGGTAGATATTTAAATTTTAAGTAATTTCTTATGTAAGCTACTTCTGTCATCCAAAATCACACAGTACAGTTTCCTCAACCTATAGCCATGTGTTGGTGAAAACTTGCGGACTGATGGCTTGAAATGTGTTCGATGTATATAGAACAGGGCTGGGGTGGGTTTATCTGTGAGAAGATCTATAAACTGCACCAAATCTAGCAAAGCAAGAATTCAGAACCAGAAGTGGAAAGAATAGTCTCTTTCCTCCAAAATTCCTGAAGATACCAAGAGAGATGCTGAATTATTCAGGAAGCACATAATAAAAGGTTTATGTTTATTTAATTTATTAAATCTCAACTGGCCTCGGCAGACATCTGGGATACAATATTATCAACTGCAGTTAAGCCTTGTTAGAATATATGCTTCACAAGGGCAAGGCTATAGCCTGGTTTTGTTTCGTTGTTTTTCACCTGAATACCCCATGATTTATACAGTGTCAGGCACATAGAGACCCAGTAAATACAGATGAAAAACTTTCTTAATCTAACAGTAGTGCATCAATTTACAGATGAAGAAACCAATGCTAATATGAAATCAGCAACTCAGCCAAGGTCACAGAGTTTACAGATTCAGAGTCAGGATGCAAATCTGTGCAGGAAGAAAATCTAGTTTCTCTTGTCCCCAAACTATCAAAAGTTCTGCGACCTCATTATTATGATGTTTTAACTGAGCCCATCGAGCAGAAATCCCTTGAATACACTAGGTAATCTAGGCTGCGTTATTAGTTATTATCTTCTTTATTAATAACAGTTTAGAAGGCATGGGAGAAATTAGGCCATTTCCATTGTAAAACTCTCTTTGTACTTCCTTTGTGTCCTTTTACAATAGTTTTCTGTAAAATGTCCCATTGGGACCATTTGGAGTTGTTAGGTTTTATTTATTTATTCATTTATTCATTCATTTATTTATTTATTTTTCAGGCTCTGCTGAACTAAGCATTTGATATAGGGGAAATAACAGGTTTGAAAGAAAGGCGTCAGGAAACTTAAACATAACAGACGCTTGTTTGCAGACACCTGATTGAGCTGAATTGAAAGCCCCAGGCTAGATTCTAAAAAGCCATAAACGTCAGTTGACTAGAACTGAATCATAACCGCTTTGAAGCATGGATCACCAAAAGATAGCCATTTTAGAATCATAACATCCAAAATGGCTCTTTATCTTGTCAACACTACTGAGGAATAACATAATTCTTAAGTGGGAAGGAGCTTTCTTTTCTAAGAGAGAGTAACTGTAGCTTACAGCTAATTGTCTTGGCAATTACACAGCAAAGAATGTCTTTTAAAAAGCCATGATGGAACTACCACATTGATCTCTTATCTCAGCAAAACCTGAATATGGTGAGAAGAAGCAGAATACATTTCTTTGTAAGGTAGAAATTGAAATTAGAATCTGGCTTTGGTTGAGATGGATTTTTATGTAAATTGTAGAGAAATAGCAGGCAAAGAAAGTCACAGCCCTGTGAAATTCACACGAAATTAGTAACTTGAGTTATTTGGTACATTAGAGCGTTCTTCCAATATTCTCTAAGCTTATAATGGTATGAGCTTAGTAAAAATGCCCAAGAACAAAATTCATTTGGCACTTCCCTCATGCTTTGAATATATATTACGTGCTTCGTCTTTGAAATAGCTCCCCTTGCATTTACGACGTACTAAACATTTTCATATGCAAAACCACATGGTAGGAATTAAATGGACATTTTTAATCTGACTCCATTCAAACCACAATGATAGGTCCATTTGTGCTCTGGACTCAAACTAAAATAGGACATGAGTAACACTTAGGGAAAGAAGACATGAGTGTTGTACAGAAAAAAATATGGTAAAGTTGAGAGCAAAGTCTAAGTAAATATTTTTGCAATGTTACCATGGGAAAGCTAAAGCAAGCAACACCAGGGCCAACGGACTGTATTCAAGTGTCTGGGAGGGGAGAGCCTGAGGTGGAGGATGTGGGTAGAGAGCCCTGTCACAGAATCCTACTATCTTGACAGAACTCAGAGTTCTGCCCTCTATTGGTATGGAGTTACCCCAAGCAAGGATAAAGAAAAATACCCTGTGTATCAATATGCAAGTTTCTTTGCATGGCTTAGTGCATATTCACATAGACACAGTCATCTTGGTACCTCTCACAGAAATGGAAAGATTATTCTGCTGGGAACCCATGGCAATGGGCCTAGATCTTTGTCCAGAAAGATGTTTAAAAAATGTATCAGTAAAAGATCAAGAACATGGAGCCTGACAGTTCTCTGTTTTCCCTTGTCCTCTTCTGAAACCAATAAATGTTGGACGTGATAGCCACCAATCCCTACCTCCTCTTGCTTCTCAAAGACCGGCCAGTTGCGAACCTACCACCATCTCACGCCTTTCGCTTTTCGGAAACTATGTGGACTATTTTATCACATTCCTAGACTGATCCATGAATACCAGCCAGATGCCATTCTGAGTGGTGGTATTCCTGTTTCACAAACACTGTGCATCTGACCCTAAAAAAAAAAAAAAAAAAAGAGAGAGAGAGAGAGTGACGGAGGTGCTGGTGTCAGGGACTAAATAAGATCCACATGTTTTCTCACCAACAGAACATTGGTTTCTGAACCTCCTTTTGGGGCTATGCCCTAGGGGGACAGATCTGGGCATGAGCTGTACAGCAAAAGGAAGAATACTGAGAATGCTCTGCAAATACACAATCTAGGACTACAATATTGCTGTTAACAAACTCTCATTCTTTCAGTTAAGATAAAAACATCTCTTGTTGTTTAAGGCGCAAGTAATTGATATTGTTACTTCTACTTTAGTCAAATCTAAAAGTGAAAAAGTGAACTCAAGTGGTCAGTTACTCAGATGTATATATTTACTTGGTAGTCAGATCCTGGATGTCAAATGTGCCTAAATTCCGTAGGTGGTTGGAAAAACACTCCCAAGGGTGCTCTGAGATATGCTTCTCAGTCGTAGTTAGTTAATGAAGAAGGATGATAAAGTTTATGGAAATATCCGAGTTGCTATGCATCTCTGGAACCCCAATGAGAATAGGAAGCTGAAATCAACATATATAAAAGAGAATTCAAGACTAGATTTCATTCTGAATGGAAAAAAGAAGAGGAAGTTAAATGGTAATGTCACATGTACACTACTATAGCAGTAGATCTGAGAGCTCGAGGGAAAGCTGAAACATGAAACTTTTACTTGAAATGAAGCTCCCTCAGCACAGATAATTTTCGATGGGAGAAGCTCTTAGGTTGGAGACTATAGCAGATATTTTTGCTCTGTTTTGTTTTTTGGAAACCCTGCACCTAACCACTTTCTATTTTGGAGTATCTCTTATTTATAGAGAGATGGGGCCTATGTTCCCTTATGGAAGATGTAGGGGCCAGGTCCTTCCTTTCAGCCTCAGGCAGGAGAGGTATAAGTGCATGGCCTAGAACAGGATGTTTGGATACCTCCTCCCTAGCACTCTGACATCTTAAAGTTCCTGAAAAACACAGGGCTCATTTTAATTCACTCCAGGTGATGATGACAGAGGCCACACTTCCAGCTGCAGGAATGGTGTCCTGTAAATGATGCTGGAAGTG
The DNA here is from genome assembly GCF_902729225.1 of Pteropus medius. NCBI lineage: Eukaryota > Metazoa > Chordata > Mammalia > Chiroptera > Pteropodidae > Pteropus > Pteropus medius. Next base: position 22,351,298 of record NW_024349802.1, on the reverse strand, counting down.
CTTCCTATTCTGGCTGTTGGAGTCACTTAGGACCCTGTCCAGTCACCAAACCAAGTCCTCTCTGATTCTTGAACCCCTAATATTCTTTTGACTGGGATCAGAGTCAAATTTATGTTTCTGCGACCACAAATATCCTAACTGGTATTACTTAGCTAGCAAAGTTGGAACTCATTTCCATACAACTTTTCATTTGAAAGAACAATCACATCTACCACCAAACTGAGCACTGTAATAGGTATAAGAAGAGCTCCAAGATCATACTGATAATTATCAGAATGACTTATGGCAATGCTTTTCAACTTTTTGAACCCCAGTTTCTCCATCTGAAAACCTGGGTATAAGGTTTGGTCTGTCTAATTTCTGAGTCTACAATCTTGTTTGACCTTTATAACCACTTTTATGTTGACAAGTCAATAGACAGAAGGCACCCAACCCTTGTCTTGAATTTTTCCATTGATTTCATGCTTCTCAGAGGGGAGAAGATGAGAAGCACATCTGAAGCTCATGGGCTATGATAAAAGGTGACGGCAAGAAAGCATATTGTGAAATTGACATCTGTGCTCTAGACCAGCAACAGTTTAATATCTGAGTACACACTGCTATGAATTGAATTATGTCTCTCCCAAATTCATATACTGAAGCCCTAACCAACCACCCCCCCCGGCATTGTGATTATACTGGAGTTAGGGCATTTAGATTAAATGAGGTCATAAGTGTGTCTCTGGTCCTACAAAACTGGTATCCTCACAGAAAAGAAAAAGAAATACCAGAGTTCTCTGCCCCACCCCACAATGTGAGGACATAGCAAGAAGGCTGACATCTACAAACTGGGAAGAGAATCTTCACAAGAAACAGAACCCTACTGGAGCTTGATCTTGGACTTCCAGCCTCGGGAATGATGAAAAAATAAATTTCTGTTGTTTAAGTCTGGTATTTCGCATGGCAGCCCAAGCAGACTAAGACAACACCTAAGGCATTCTCTGAAAATTGCTTGCAAATATTAAGCAAACTTTGAATAATTCATTGGCTTTCCCCATTTCCCTGTGAGGTATTCTTGTCATTATTATCTCAAAGTACTTATATAGTATTTTGCATTTTGAAGTGCTTACAATCACTTATTAATGACTAGAAGAGTTAAGCCACAGCCTTGTTGTTTTGGATATTATCTCCAAATGAAATAGGGATGGGAGTAAACATGTGGTATTTGAAACAAGGGTAAAAACAGAGAAATTGAGGGTTTTCCCTGGAGAATGAGATGCGGTAATTTAATTGAGACATTTCAAGTATTGCTGCATTATCAATGTGCAATGTTTTGTGGAAATAGTTTTCTCAAATAGTTTTCTTCCTTAAGGTGACTTTATAGAAAAGCATTGTTCTTTCCTGCCCTTTCCTCTACTTTCTGCCATTATGAAATAATTTTCTTAGCAAAGAAAATCTAAGAACATAAGAAATTGAAACTTCATTGACTAAGAGTCAAAACTGTGCATTATTCAAACTCACTAATACTGTAAAAAGAAAAAAAGAAATAAAAATAAAACAATCAGGTGCTGTTTTTTAACTCACTTAAATGAGTAAAATTTAAAAAAGGACACAAAGCCCTTGTTGGTAAGGTTGTGACGTCATTAGTGTACTCTAGGACTATGGATGGCATTGCAAACTGGCTTAGAACATTTGGGAAGCAATGTGACCATATGGATTCCCAGGATCTGCCTGAGGCTGAGAACTTCCTTCAAATGATTTTCTTATGAGATAAAAAGGACAAGGAAGACCAGCGACATGAAGTCACTCAGTATGTTAGTGACTCCTATATTCCCAGAACACAGCACAGGACTTGTCCTATTTTTGGACCTTTATTAAATGTTTGTGAATAAATTAATAAACAAATATATCTAAAGTACATTATTCCCCTCCTAGACATTTCTCCAGAGTAGCTAAGAGGAGGTAAAACTTATATTCCAAGTGATATCTATTAGAAAGTTCATTATAACTGTGGGGAGATAATGAAACAATTATAATTTCTCCAAAATAGGAAAACGGATTATTTTTTCTAGCAACCTGATGAATCATTAGACATAAATTCACTATATATTTGTCAACCCATGACTGTATATTTGAAAATACAAAGCCTATTTTAGTTAAAGTTTTAAAGAAACTTTTTCTCTAATTAGGAGTAAATTAGAAACCATAGCTTTGCTTCATTTAACTGCTTTTTGAAATCCACTGAATGCAGACTTCACTTGTACAGAAATACTAGTAGGTGGGGGAAATGTTTGGCTTGGTATTCTCGAGTCAAGCAGAGGGTGGACTATTCAATAGCTACAAGCTGAGTTTCTGCTTTCATTTTCATTAAAATAAGCTTTAACCTGGGATACACATTAATTTTCTTATTCCATCAATTGGATTTCAACTATGAATCTCAAATGAGAATTATGCCCATTCATTTCGTCTCAAGACCAGTCAAGGATTTAAACCTCACAAAGTATTTGGTCTGATCAACAACTGAATCATGAAATCAGAGAACCTCAAGATCATAAGAGACCTACGAAGTTAGCCATTTCCACCCACAGTGCTCAAATCTTCTCTTCAATATTGCCATCAGGCAAAAGAGATACCCATGCAGAACACACCAGACATTCTGCTTTCTCCTTTCAGTGGTGTTTATTAATGCCATGTGATAGAAAAAAAAATGGCCCCTTCTAATCTAGGGCAATACCTGGCAAAAAAGGACCTATGCTATGATAATGCAAAATTCAGGTTGCAGAGAAATACTAGACCAGTCACAGTCCTGAAGTTTTCTTATATTTTAAAATTTGCATTCCCTAAGGGCTTGCATCTAGGTTTATCAGAGTATACCTTAAGCCAGGGACCCCTAACTCCTGGGCTGTGGACCAGGACTGGTCAGTGGCCTGTTAGGAACCGGGCCACACAGTAGGAGGTAAATGGTGGGCAAGCAAGTGAAGTTTCATCTGTATTTGCAGCCGCTCCCCAGTGCTAGCATCACCACCTCAGCTCCATCTCAGATCATCATCGGGGCATTAGATTTTCACAGGATCCCCGATCCCTGGTACCACAAAGGTTGGGCACCACTGCCTTAAGCCAGACCTTTATTTCTAGATGCTCTTCAGACCAAAAACTTGCTAATGATTAAGTGTAATTACACTCTGTTCTTAAGTGATTTTAATGAGTTTGATTCTATACTTCTCATTGTTTCCTCTAAAGAATAAAACACTAGCAATTGCTCTAATGGCATAGTAAAAATACAGGCGAACATTATTATTTCGACTGAGACACCCTGATTAAGTTCAGTCTGATTTTTTCTTTCAAAATAGAGGTATCTTCATAGTTTTTGCTGATTATGAAGCAATCATTGCTTATTTTAATGTATCAAGTGCTAGTAAAATAACTCCATTATTCCATCCCTAAAACGTAACCAACATTAAACAATTTGGTTACATCCTTCTAAACAGTTCATTGTTACTTAATAACAAATTATTTTACACTCCATAAAGCTTATAACAACCGTCTGCAAACTACAGCCTATGGGACCATTGTCTGTTATTGTAAATAAACATCGTATTGGAATAAAGCCACACTCATTTGTTTATGTATTGTCTGTAGCTGCTTTCACACTAAAATAGCAGAGACAGGAGTTGTGACAGAAACCATATGGCTTGCAAAACCTAAAATATTTACTATCTGGTTCTTTACAGAAAATGCATGCTGACCCCTTCTGTATAACCTTTATTTCTTGTCAATGTTACATCGAGAATATCCTTTTGTGATAATTTTATGTGATATACCTCATTCCTTTAAAAATTACATATTAGTGAATTTTATGGAACTTTTATAATTTAACCAATACCCTATTAATGGGCATTATAAATTATTTTTATAGGTTGAGTTTATAAATTTCAAGAAACAGGGAATCAATAAAGCATTTAAAAGTGGGGCCTGGTAGAAACTTGCTTTAGTAGACTGTACTGAAGTGTTTGTGGAACCACTTGGTAATAAATTTTCCCTTGAATGCCAGGGAATATTTAATACTGCATATTACTTTAGGGATTTTAAATGTTCCTCCAGAAAATCCTGAAAGTAGAGAAAGGGATTGCTGGGGCACCACATTATACTCTTACTGAGGAAATGAGCTGCAAAGCAAAGTTCAAAATTCAGCCTTTTCGAAAGCTCAGAAGTTTTGCGTTACCTAAGTTCAAACGAATTGGTTTTATCTCTTAGCACCATTTTAAGGAAAGCAGCCCATGTGACTCCCATCTCGGAAGCCTGAGTACTGTGTCATCCATTTCTAAGTCTCAAGTTCTTTGCTAAGATACTTGCTTCTATGACAAAGACTTCCTTCTCCAATTTTCTAGCCTCAGTTCTAGGAGGCTCACCTGTAAGAAATCCATTCTGAATGTCCCAGCTAAGCAAAGACAGTTTGTTTTACACGCTGAGAAGGCTCAAGAAGGAGGTAAATGCTAGTGATGGGATTGATGGAGCAGATGTTATAAGAAGTTCGAGGTTTCAACTGCAAGAAGGGACCCTCTACCTTCATCCCTCTGGTCAGATGCTCTATCCACTTTGTTGGGTTTAAAGTATGAAATGCCTTCTTAGTCTAAAGTAATGTGTTAGGTTTGGTCTTCTCTGTGCTGTGTCCTTATTCAACAGCAAAGATGAGGTGTCACGGATGTGTCAGTCTACTTCTTTCTCATCTGTTGGGTCTCTGCTAATATGTCACTCCTTCCGAGAAGCCTTCCTTGACCATCCAATTTAAAGAGAGGCTCCCTTAACCCTCCATTCTCCAACTCAGCACCTACTGGTTTTAGTTACAGGATCTATTACAACGTGCAGTTATTTTATTTCTGTCCTTGGTTGCTGTTCCACCACCGTGTTATTTTCCAATGTATAAACATGGGTAGAAAAAATAGATATTACATTGTTTGTATTCTTGGAGAACTACAGTTTTTTAAAGCACTTTTATATATGTAGACTAATTTTATACTCTGGAAATTCTTGTAAGATTGGTCAACTGAGAGTCACTTATCATTTTGAGTGGAAATGAGGAGGAAACTAAAGGCTTCCACACTGGTATGTGTCATCCAGGTAGGATGTTGCCAAGCTGGATGCTAACAGCCCCCACCCCACTCCAACTTTTCAACATCCCATTTTCCTAAGTCACATAAAATACAAAGGTAAAATAAACATTCTACGAAGGTCTACCCGTGAATGCATGACTAAAAATTATTAGCCAGATTCGACTGCCTTATTGAATTCTCCTCTTTAGGGAACATAAAAATTGATCAGATCTTGCAAATTCAAAGGAAAGGGAGACAGGTAATTTTCAGACTTTTCTTCCTGGCTGTCAAGTAGGAAATAACAAAAACAGCCCTAACTCACAGGTGTATTTTTTCAAGTTTTTTCCTGTTAAGCAACAAGAGCAAATAATCAACTTTTTTTTTTTTTTTAAAGGATTTTACAACGGGCCCGAGTGTAGATGAGAAGTTATTTGCATATTTTTTGGCATATGCATCAATAATTTCTCCAGTGTCCTCTTGGAAAGCCATCCAAACACATCTGGGAATGAGAGAATAATAGCATTAAATGCCTACTTTGTGCCAGGAACCGTGCTCGGGGTTCATAAGTCTGTTCATAGAGACTATTTTCATAGTCTTGGTAGGCAAATACTGTAACCCCCTTTGTGGATTGAGAAAAGATGATTCTGACAGGTTAACTGACTTGCCACAAGTCTCAAAGCATACAACAGGCAGGGCTGGGATCAGAGCCCAGTCATATGTGGCCCCAAAGCACCTGTTCTTTCCACTGAACAGAGGTGTCTCTGCTTAATTTTTCTACATGCCTTGGAGAATAACAATCTGAACTAGGTCTTGACAACTTTGAACCTACTTTAAGTTCCCTGATGTTCCACATGATCCTGACTTCCACTTGCTCCAGAGTGGCCGCCCTTCCATGTTTGCAGTTTACAAGGAAGGTGGGGAGGGAAATGATTCATGGGCTAATTTCTTAAAAGCAGATGGCAGCTCTTGAAGAAGAAGGTTCTGTGTAGAGGCCAAGAAATAAGTGGTGTAACCTAAGGATAAGCTGCAAATTCCATGAAAATCAACCTAGAAAATCACCGATAAGAATTTATTGAGCTTTTATTGTATAACTGCTAAATATCCATTCTGCCTCATCATGAGAAAAGAAACAAAGGCAGCAAACAAAGCGCCATAAAAATACACATACACACACAATAACATTTTAAAATAATGCCAAGAATTGTAAAATTATTTGCTAATGTGATGTATTTATGCACTAAATGGGATAGAGTTCCAATTTCAAACTGGCATAGGAAGGTCTAGGTCAGTAACAATCTTAAAATGCCTATGTTTTCATTTCATTAAGTCTGACTTTATCTGGTGCTGGGAGAAGAAGAAGGTTTGATAAAGAGGGAGGGAATGGAAATTGGGATCCCATAAAGGAGGAGCTGAAAAGATAGTAGGACAGAGGCTGAGAAAATGAGGCCCCTGACGTGAGTCGAACAGGTCATGTCTCACTAGGAAGTGAGACAGCAATGGTGGAGGAGGTGGGTAAGTTTGGCTGTCCATCACAGCTTTTCGTGGTTCATTCTTTGGGTCAAGGAGAGCAGGGGTCTAATATACTATCAATTGTTATCCTTTACTGAGTGTGAATTCTGTACTAGGTACTATACTAGGGGCCTGATAGTTTTAATTCCTGCTCCGGCTCTACATAGTATCTATGACTAACCAGTTTGATCTTCAAGCTGAGGCAATTGAAACACAGAGGCTTGGAAGTCAGACCTAGCTACCCAGTTAATATAAGTAGCAGAATAAAGATTCAAGCTAAAGCCTATCAACTTCAAAGCCTATGCTTTTGTCATAGCGTGTTGCTTCCTAAACCTTCACAATTGCACAATGGTATAACTGACCTAGTATTTGTGCATGAGGTCTAGAGGGTTGGATGAAGGGAAGATGGAGGAAGACTTAATAATGGTATAAAAATGAGACAACTGCCTCTTGTTCCAGTAAAAACAAACAAACAACAATAACAACAAAAACGAACTGGAGGTTGCAGTGGTATGGGCAGGTAAGAGCTAACATGTATGGACTATTTAGTACCTGAAGAGGTAGGATCATTATTTTGTTTAATCTTTACAACAACTCTTGGAGCTAGAAACTCTTATTATTATTTCTTTTACAGACGAGAGAACCAGAGCTTAGACAAGTTCAAGAGTTTTTGTCAAAGTCGATGAAACTGTTAAAAGGCTGTGCAGAGAGTCGACACAACTCATCTGTCTGCAGAATGGGAGGGAGATGGGGAGAGAGGGCAAAAAAAAAATACTGTAAGTGAGGCCTCAACAGAACATGGTGACTGGCTGGGAGAAGCAAATAAAAGCAATGGGAGACTCAAAGTTTACGCTATGGTCCGAAGCTTGGAGGACCAGAAGTGTATTATCTTTAATAAAAATAGGGAAGAGGCCCTCAATTGGACAGAATAGACACAGATGTTCAGAGTTGTTTCAAAACAGAAGCATTTGACCACTGTAGTGTCAAATACTACAGAGAGATCAAGGAGGAGAAAAATTAAAGAGTATTGGATATCAGGTCATTGGTTACCCTCAAGAGAATGATTTTGATAGACCGAGGAAGGAAGGATGAAGTTCGTAACGGGTTAAGGAGTGAATCAAGAGCGGCTGAGGCAGTGGAGACAGAGAATAAAGGTTTTCTGCTGCAATGTAGCCAAAGTAAAAAGGGAAAGCAAGCATGGCTTTAGGACACAGAGTCAGAGTCAAAGAGAGTTCATTTCTTTCTAAAGAATAAGGAATCTTAAGTATATTTTGAGGTATTTTTATGATGGTGCTGTTTAGTGTTTGTCTTCTTGCTGCCAGGAGGATATAAGTTCCATTCATTGGGAAAAATTATGCAACAACAGAGACTGGAGATGTAACAACAGAGAGGCCATTATCTTTTTTTCTGTGAAAGTGGAAACTGAGACTTAGAGAAGCACGGAGTCTTGCCTAAAATCACCATTTGACCTTGGAGCTCTCAATCTTTTCATCTTCCCTAGATAGAGAGGTCTTGGCTTTGGACAGGAAGGGCAAAGCTTCCTTTGGAATGGAAAA
>NW_024349802.1:22308351-22341160 GCF_902729225.1 Pteropus medius | reverse complement strand
CTAAACACAAGAGCAGATCAAGAATCAAAAGATGAGTTGATTGACTTTATTTACTAGGGAGTGTTGGTCCTTGACTTGCAAAATCAATAAATCCAAAAGTATGTGGGAGTGCCCACTGTGCTTCAGACACTTGGCTAGGCTCAGTGGGGGACACAGAGGCTAGACATCATGGTCCTGCCTCCAGGCCTCTCGCTGGGGAGGCAAGACAAACAGTGAGGAATGCTGAATGATACAGGATTCAAAACCAGCTTGACAGCAACATGAAAGTTATTACTCAGGCACGGATTTTAAGAACTCACTGTTAAGAGCATGGAGAGTTCTCAGGGGCAGAAAATATGTAGAAACCCTTGTGAAGTTGACTTGAGGTGAACTTTGGAGAAAGGTGAATTTAGAGGACTGGAGGGTAGACAGGCCATTTTCAACCCATGATTTCTAGACTTGGCGATTTCATTGTTCGCTAAAATTTCCAAAGCAAACTGTATCAGGCAGGTGAGAGCTGGCGTGGATTCATAAACTTTTTATTTTTACAAAGTAAGAACATCTCACTGAAAATTGAAAATTTATCCTCTACTAGCACCATTCTTTCAAAAAAGCAAGACTCTTCTAACACGCACAACAAAAGGAAAACAAGCCCACAATGAAGGGCTCACGGCGTTTTTCTGTTACTTGTAATGGATGATCACACGGTTTTCTGGCTTACATCAATGCCCATTTATTAACTCATGCTTTTTGTAGGTCAGAAATCCAGGTACAGAATTGGATTCGGTGCCTGGGGTCTCACCAGGCTGAAATCAAAGTTTCAGCTGGGCTGCATCCCTTTCTGGGAGTCGGATCCATTTTCAAGCTCAAGTTGCTGTGGGCAGAACGCAGCACTTTGCCACTGCAGAACTGAGGCTCCTGTTCTCTCACTGGCTAAGGGCTGGGGGCTACTCTCAGGCCCTAGAAACCACCTCAGTTCCTTGCCATGACATCCTCTCCATCCCCCTTTCTTGCTTCCAATCTCTGCCTTTCTCAGTCTCTGACCTAATTTAAAGTGCTCGTGCGATTAGGTCAGGCCCACGCAGATAATTTCTCTTTCAATGAATTCAGAGCCAACTGGGTAGTAACCTGAATAATATTTACATAATCTCTTAGGTCCTATAACATAACATAATTGCCGGGGGTGATGGCTCATTATATCTATAAGTCCCTTCCCCACTGAAAGGGAGGAAATTATATAAGGAATGCCTATCAGAGGGTGAGGATCTTGCAGGACATCTCAGGTTTGTCTACCATGGGGTATTTCTTCCCAAGGAAGGAACTGACAAGTTTATATCAAGATATTATAAAGAATACCTTAAAAAATTCTTAAACACAGAAAAATCACCACAGTTGTATAAAACTTTTTGTACTTTAAAAAATATGTAATGCCTATTACGGAGGATACAGATGGAAGAGCCCTTTGGAGTGGGAGCTGGGATAGTTGAGCTGCTCTGTATGAGACTGGGAGTGGGGTGGAGGGGAAATTTGAGATTAAGGAGATGAAATGCAGGAGGGAGGAAATTATAAAAGAGATCCTGGATGCACCAGGGGAGACAGGTAGGGGAGAGGGGAAGCCTCAATGCGATTAGCAAAAGATGAGCTGACTTAGAGAAGATACAGCTGATGAAAATGTCAAGGTCTTTGCTACAGAAGACTCCCATTGCTTTGGCTCCCCTATGAAATCTTTAGTAGAATCTACATTCTCTAATTCTCTCTGTATTACTAGAATTTCTCTGACAAACTTAGCAAAGAAATGCTAAGTTCTGCATCAAAGACTCTATGGGACAGACAGAGAGAATGCCTCTGAAGGCAGCAACACGGCACACAGCACCAGTAAGTTGGAGGGAATGGAAGCAATACTCTCATTAGTATTTGTGCTTCGTTTTGAATATTCTGGGAAAATGAGAGATGGCAGGAAATCTTAAGCCCTTCTTCTCCAAGTACTTTTCTACCTGCTCCCCAAAGATCAGAAAGAAAAAGCCATCCACAGACCAGAAGTGCAAGGACTGTAGGTAAACATCGAGGACTAGGTCAGTCCCTAGGAAGCAATAGGGAATTAATCGGAGAGAGATGCACTTGGGGACTACACTTCTAGATCTAGACACAAAGGCAGGGGAACAAGAAAGTCCAAGTCTTTTGCAGCTGAGTGAACACCCAACAAAGGGCTTTGCAAAGGCCCCCGAGTCTATCCTTAAGTATTCCTTACCAGGAGCTCTGAAGGGAAGTCGCTACAGTGATCTCAGCGAGTCAGAAAATAAGGGGAATTGTGGAGGTTAAAGGACTGCCTGGGGCTGCTGCACAATAGGGAGCAAAATTGAGATTAGAGCTCCACCTGTCCCCAGCCTATGCCCCGGGCCTTTCCTCAACCTTAAGAGTTCAAGTTCTCTAAAATCAGTAGCTTTTCCTCTTGGGCATAGCAACAGGATTACAGAAAATTGTACTAGGGATCCAGTAACTGTGATTGGGAGGGACACATTAGATGCCATCTGACCCTGGGTTTAAAACATCTTGTCTTAATTTCTTATCCTGAAAGCCGAAATGCATGATGTGGCTTTCCTTCACTGAGGACAATGAACAATGAACTGGGGAAGAAGTGGGAGGGGAGAGAGAATTTTCCCAAACACATTAAATCTAGAATTACCATAGATCCAGCAATCCCCAAAAGAACGGAAATCAGAGACTCAAACAGATACCTGTACAGTAATATTCATAGTGACCTCCTGTACAGTAGCTGAGGAGGTGCAGGTGACCCAAGTGCCCACTGATGCATGGATGGACAGACAAGACGTGAATGTGCACAAAGGAAAATCATTCAGCCTTAAAAAAGAAGGAAATCCTGACATATGCCGCAACACGGATGGACTCTGAAGACATCATGCTAAGTGACATCAGCCAGACAGAAGGGCAGGGACTGTGTGATTTCACTGAAGTGAGGTTCCTAGAGGAGTCAAATTCATGGAGACAGAAAGCAGAATGCGGCTGTCGGGGGCTGCAAGGAGTGGGCAGCAGGGAACTTACTTAATGGGGACAGAGTTCCAGTTTGGGGTGAGGAAATGTTTTGGAGATGGGTGGTGATGGTGGTTGTATAACAAAGTGAATCTTCATGATGTCACTGAATTGTGTACTTGGAAATGGTTAAAATGGCAAATTTTATGTTATGTGCATTTTATCACATTTTTTAAAGGAGAAGAAAAGACCATGACTACTTATTTCCTATGTGAATCTCCACTAGACTGCAGGCCCATGAAGGCAGGGGACTCATGTTTTGCTTATTATTGAATCCCCAGTGTCTTGTACAGTGCCTGGCACAGAGTTCTAGATAAATATTTGTTAAGTAAGTGAACCAACCCTGGCCCACTCTTAGCAAGTGACATCACCTGTGGTTTCCTTTGTCACAGGGCCTTGGTTTCTGCCAATTTAGTCAATGTCTCAGCTCTATTCATAGATTTCCCTCTCTAAACTGGGCAGCTCTCTGTAGCTGGGCTAATAAAGGCCTTGCTCAGCTTTCCCAGCTTTTAGTCCTATCAACCAATAAAAGAACAGGATTAGATAGTACAGACTCTATATTATTGAATGAATGTAGAATATGTCATCTGCACTAAGAAATTATTCACAATAGTGTACCATACAGTATATTTTACTAGTCGAGAATTTTAAAGATATCCATTGAATTCTAGCCCTGCCTGGTCATCAGGACTAACTAGGGAACTTGATAAAAATACATTTTATCAGGGATCACCCTCTTGAGAACTGATTTAGTAGGTCTAGGATAGGCTCTGGGAATGTGAACTTTTGTTTGCTTATTTGCTTAAGATGCTATGCAAACAAGTTTGGAAACCTCTGCTTTCCTTCATGAATATGTCTTGCTTCCCACGTTATAAGCTCCATGAGGGCAAAAAATATGTCATCTATCTTTTGTCTACCATATACAGTGTCCAAGAGATTCATAAACACTGAGTTGAGGGATTAATAACACGATAAGCATAACGCAGCGCTAGGTTATCCTACAGCCACTTCTGCTAGTCCAACATTCTTAAACCTAAAGACCCAAGGGCAACTTTTCATTCTGATGCTGCAAAATATCTAAATATAAATACACATAAATATATTGTCTTTTGAAGCAGTATCAGCAAGAGTTGATTATTCCTTTAGGTCCACATCTGTTGTCTCAGATACTTGGAATTCAGCAGACTTATGAATAACACATTTCAAATCACAGTAGAGTCCGAGAGGCAAAAAGCTGCATGTTGTCGGGGCCAAGCAATGTGTGTTTAAACCAGAACAGCTGCAGCTATAAAGCATCAGAGTTGCTTTAAACAATAATAATGTCAGTGATTTGAGTTATAAACGGTTCTTTTTCAGGCAACATAGGCTGTGATCAACTCCGTTTTATAACTAGGAGTAGGTAATTTTTTTTTTTTGATACTCCAAAGTTTTGTCCTTATTATTTTGGAATGAGGTCTAAATTCCACCAGCCAGCAACACATTATTTGTGCTTCAAATAGTTCTCTGCCCAGATGTCCCTTTTATAATGTGGGCGCATTAATTTATAATTCACTGACACGTTAGTGTGAACTAGGTCAGCACATCCTAAAGTTAGGCAGAACTCTAACTTTAAAAAGACCTTTAAACACTTTCAGGAAATAGTGAAAACAATACCTATTCTGAGAGTCAAAAACAAACCTCCACGGCAGCTCTCAAAATATGGTCACTGGACAAGTCACAACAGCAGTACTTAGGAATGTGTTCAAAATGCCAATTTTCAGGCCTTCTGAATCAGAAATTTTGGGGATGGAGTCCAGTGATCTGTGTTTAACGGTCCTCCTGGTGAATCTGATGCTTACTAAAGTTTGAGAACCACTGTATTGGCATATTTGTGGTATAAGAAAGCCTGCAGTAATGAAACATGCTAATTTAAAGCAGCATTACTCAAATACTTTTGCCTTTCCACCCTCTTTACATGTAATACCTATTGACTTCCATGTAGTCTGTGGGTGATGAGCTTCACATTAGAAATTGTTATGCCAGGTTATGAAAAAGAAAAATACAATTATTGCACCACTGGAAACATATAAGGAGGAGAACGAGTATTTATTGCATTCTACTGTGTGCCAGACCCCAGAAATTCTGTGGTAGATCTGACAGACATAATCTCTTCCTCCCCAGGATATACGGTTTAGTGAGTAAGACAGATAAACAGGGAACATGCGGAAAACGTTACGTATGAAGTCCACACAGTGTAGGGAGATGTGAGGGCATATGAAAAGGGACAGTGAACAACTTACATGGCTTGGGTCATTGGTTTGCTTTGCAAGCCATTCTCACCCTTCTCTTGTCTCCATTGTTTTGGCCAAGGGGACTAAAGCATCTGCCTCTAGCAGATAGAATGAGACTACTTCACTCAGACACACTTTTAGGAAGTCCCACGTACAAGGGCTTTACATGGGTCATGGTCACCAACAAAGCTGGTGATATGGTCTAAATGTTTATGCCCCCATTCATGTTGAAATCCTAACCCCTAAAGGTGATGGTATCAGTAGGTGGGGCTTTTGGGAGGTGCTTAAGTCATGAGGGTAGAACCCTCATCCTCCTGAATGGGATTAGTGACCTATAAAAGAGACTCCACAGAGATCCCTTGGCCCTTCTGCCATGTGAGGACACAGCAAGATGTCACAGTCTGCAACCCCGAAGAGGTCTTTCACCAGACAGAGTATCTGCCAGCACCTTGAACTTGGGCTTGCCAGCATCTAGAACTGTGAGAAGTAAATTTCTGTTGTTTAGAAGCTACCCAGTCTGTGGTATTTTGTTATAGTAGCCTAAACAGACTAAGATAGCTGGCCAGTGGAGCTGCAGCACACCTGCTCATAGACAGGCCTGTTTTCTTTGGTGGCTCTTACTGGATCTTCTGAATCTCCAAAGTCAGGCCTGCTGCTTAGAATGTAGCTGAGGTTTGAGAAACTGGTGAAAGAGGATGATATGACGCTATAGAAAAGCCTGGATTTGCACCTTAAGAAATCAGAAGCCAAATCACACCACCTGTTACAATGAGCTCCATCAAATCACTGATATATTCCCAGACTATAGAACAATATCAGACAGAGTAGCACCCAACAAATATTTGCCTTTTATGGTTCAGCCAACCCTCTGTGCCAACCTTGTTCTGACCTATGTGTTAGTAAGAATATGTTTATTGTGAAAACAATGAATGTCAAAATAAACAAAAGCTCAGATAAAACAGGAGAGTTAGTTATCCAATAGAACTTTCTGCAAGAATGAAAAAGTTATCTATGTTGTCTGATGACAACCAGTTACATGCAGTTATTGAGCACCTGAAATGTACTAGTGTAATTGAAGAAGTGGAGTTTTAATTAGTTTAAATAGCCACATATGGCTAGCGGCTCCCATATAAGATGACACATCCAAAGAGGTATAAGACCCAGACAAATGGAGATTCTACTACCCTCAATATACAGTGTTCAGAGTCACCCTGGAAGTTCTCTATCCAGCCAGTTGGAACAGGAAAATAACATGAGAAAGTATGGGTAGGGCAATTTTATGGGTATATAAGCAGTTCCATTTATACTCCATGAGTGAGAAGCAGTCACATGGTCACAACCAGATCCAAGGGAGTCTGGGAAATGTAATTCCAGGTTGAGCGACAACTCCCCATTATGGAAGGGGAGGCACATATTATTTTCGTTAACAGCCACTTTGTCTCTACCACATGACTAAGAAGAAGGAAGATTATTTTCTAGGATCCTCTATTACCTGCTCCTCTCCCATCAACTCTTGTTATAGAAGAGGTCAGTACAAACTAATAGATCATTTCATTTGATTGTCCATCAGATATCCAGACAGTACATGCTAGAACATCTCCTGTGACAGGCCTTCCGGTTCCTAAGGAAGCCTGAAGAGAGGTCTGCTCTCCCCCGCCACACTCCTCATTCCAACTTTCCTATTTCTCTTTTCCTTCAAGTCAAACTTAGCTGCATGTTCTCTTAAGAAGAGTCTGGCCAGATGAAGACATTAATCTGATTAACGCTTGCCTGTGAATAAGAATACCCACAATCCTATCACTTGATTCTGTCAGGTCTCCCAGATGACAGAGCTGCACATTAAACCAAGGACTTTAATGCCTAAGCAGAAGGGATGACCCCCGGGGAACTTCAGCCAGGCCTTGGGGGAGATATTTATCTAACCAGTAGGGCCAACTTTCAAATTTCCTGCAACACTTGTCAAAAAGGGGTTAATCAAGTTTGGATAGTGGCCTGAAAGCATAAGAACACTGTGTTAATAAATCCTTCCTCTGCCAGCCTCAGGAGGGATTCCAAACCATTTCTCAAGGGGCAGGAGAGAAGGGGAGAAACAGATCGCATTGCCCAGAAACTCGTCAATGCACCCAGCCCTTGGTTAGGAGCTGTCAGAAACCACTTCCCCCTGCTTCATTGGAACTGAGCATTTAAAATGCCCGTCACTTCCCTGGTGATGACTTATGAACTACTTTGGGGAGGATTCTGTATTGCTGGTTAATGTGTTGTATATTTGCATCCTGTCTCTCTCTCTCGACTCAAAGTTGCTAGTGGAAGCAGAGGCCTCATTCTATACACATGACCTTCCCAAACACTGGCTCTGGTGAGGCAGAGCACACAGTGAATAAGCACCTGCTCAGTTTGGCCAAAAGGGCCCTCAGAGCTGTTCTGGACAATCTGAGCTCCTGTCCCGCCTGTGTGGCCTTAGGCAAATCACTTTCCTTCTCTGAACTGTGAATTTATCTTCTAAAATGGAATTCAGCAAACTATAGTCTATAGGCTAAATCAAGTTTGTGATCTCTTCTAGTACAGCTTGTGAGCTAAGGATGGTTTTCATTTTTTTAAAGGTTTATAAAAAAACAAAAAAAGAGAATATTCAACTGAAACCATGTGTGAGCCTCAGAATCTGAAAGTTTTATCTGGTCCTTTACAGAAAACATTTGCCAACCCCTGCTCTAAAATAAAGACAAACTAGAAAAAATATTTTTCTTTTTTTAAATTTGTTCTTTCTCTACCCTCTAATGAGTCCATTTGTGTAAAGAACTTAGAGATTCCAAATAGTGAATATATAACCTGGTGAAAAGCCCGCTCAGGTTGATGTAGGGGTGAGAACCTGATCAACAGCCCTTCTTACAGTGCAAACCTTTCAGGCTCCTGTAGTACAGTTTGAAAGCTTCAGACAAAATGATCAGTAAAGGCTTTTTTAACCCCTGGCATTCTTTGTCTTTGGGAGGCAGTAATAGTGAAGCCAGGTGGTTAATGCGTAAGCTTGGGAGTTGAGAGTATTTGGGGCTAAGTCCTAGCTTTAGCTCTTACCATCTATAGGCACTGGTAGATTACTCAACCACTCAAAACCTCAAATACCTCAAAATAGAAATCACAATAGTAATCTACTTCTGGGTTGCAGTGAGGGTTAAATGGAATAAGTCATGGACAGCATGTTGCAGAAGGCCTGGCAACATAGTAAGGTATCAACCAATGGAAGCTATCGTTATCATTGTGAGAACACATTCTTTCTTTTCTGCCTTTCACACATGCCTGCCTCTTGGAACAGCTTCAACGATACCATCAAGAGCCCAAGAACTGCCATGTTATAAAATACCCCACCACACTCCATACCGGGGAACACTCAATACATATTAACCAATCAATACTGTTGGCGAAAGGCTCAGCATCCCACAGTTGTGAAGCCCAACAAGGGCATAAAATATTTCCCCTGACTTTCTCTCCCATGCCCTGCTTACCTAAGCCCAAGTCCTCTAGATACCCTCTACACTGCAATAATAAAAACACACACGAAACCACACATATAAATAAAATATTTTGCGGCTAATGAGAGGCAACCCGGCCATTTTCTCATCACTCCAGTGACAAGTTTATGTGCTCTACTATTGCAGTCGAAATATTTTTGCTATTTTCATGATTTCCTTGGCTTCCTTCCCAAGGAATTAATCATTTCTACGGCACTGGGGAAAAGCTGAGAAATCGCAGACCTGACTGAATGACATAACGGTGTATTCTCTCCACCCACGCCGGATCCCTCTCTGTGCATGAAATTAAATCATTCCAGGGGGAAACGGCTTGCTATTATAGGGAGAGTGTGGAAGTGTGACCACCACCCCCCGCCTCCCACCCCCCGGCCCAGGCTCTTGCTTCACAGAAAAGGTTCAGTTGGACAAGTCGGTTGGCCTCAGTTCTTTTGAGTTACCCAAATTCTTAGAGAAGAATTATGAACATACTCAAGGTCCTGTGGATACACCTAAATTAAACTCACAGCATCATTGGGTTGGCAGGAAGTAGTTGCTCTGGTGGACCCATTAAAGTTATGACTAAGAGGAGAGACTCCTGTGATCAAGTTTTGAATGAGCAAATTTGATCTGGAAGAGACTCTAGAGATTATCTTAATCTCCTTAATCTCCTAATTTTGCAAGTGAGGAACCTGTAAACCCACAAGCTTTGGAGACAAACACACACGTATATAAAACTCTGCCTCTTGTTAACAAACCACTTGGCATTGCTATGATTTAGTTCTTCCGAAAATGTAAGAGTACCTTCTTCACGTGGTTATTAAGAGGATTAGCAATACAGTACATCACAGGACTGGGTGTATAATGAAAGAGTGAGTATACAAATTGATGATGGCCAGACCATTACAAAAATGCACCTTTGACCACAATCTGCAGCAACCTGCTAAAAAACAAACTCCTTATTTACAAAAATCAACTCAAGAAGCCAGGTGGCTATGTCACATTTGCAGGTAGTCAGATTGCTATCTCCAGTGACGATCTAGGAAGCTAAACAATAGCTTTTGTCATAATCAGCACAAAATGGCCAGAACTTGATTAATAACTGACAGCTTCCCTAATTATGTTCCTTATTCCACCTCAGAATAAACCAGAAAAAACAAACAAACACATAAACCAATCACACGAATGCCCTGCTTCTAGTTAGCCTACCCAAACTTGCCGACCTGCCCACGGCCTCTGTTCAGGGCATACCTGAAGCGTCCCCACTCCTCCACCTGACTTTGAGTCTCAGCCAAAACACCAGTGGCGGTGGCTGACTCTTCCGATAGCAAGCTCTAACTAAACGGCCTGTGCTCCTTCCCATTTGGTTATCTTTACCTCCACAACGCTCACATACCTACCCTGCACAGTGCATGCACAATTGCACGCATGCTGTCATACAGAGAATAAAGAACAGACATACCTCTTGAAAGCAGTGTTGCAATTTTCAATACACTGATAAAGCCAATTAACAAATGAAGTAATCACCACGGTATAATTACTGAAGCTTGTTCTATCCAACAAAAATTCTAAAAAGACTGCAAATTTGTTTTCAATGCAGCTTATAGGAATGTGAAATAAACACTCATAACGTTTGAGAGGTTTAGATCAGTAATATATTAAGGGCTCTGCTTAGATTATATTTCATTTACTTAGGCAGGTCTTCCCTGTCCTGTGTTTCTTCATGACGTGCTTCCTTTTTGTCATCTGTGCTCAGTGCCTGCCTCTCTCACCAGACCCTCGGCTCTGTGAGGTGAAAGACTCTGTCTATTCCTCATTGCTGCATTTCTGGTGTCAGAACCTCAATAAATGTTTGTTGAATGTGTGGACAGAGTAAATATGTGAGTGTCTTGTTGCCACTCTATCACTTTTATACAGACATAAGGTTAATGTTACAAGAGAGATGTCATGTGACAAAGGGTTTGAAACAGGAACCACAAAAGGGCGAATCTTTACTCAGGTGACCTAATGTTGCTGGCAAGTGAAAAATCCATGAAAATACACTCTGTATACGTGTGCTAAAAGGACCAAGGTTGTAAGTAGGGGCCAAGTGCCATACTTTTTCAAACGGTTTACACAAATCGCTAGACATTAATTATGAATTAAAAGTCAGCACAGCAAATAACTTTGTAAGCAAACTACAGCAGTATTGCACAGAACACTGCTTTATTCTCGGTCACAATTTGAGAAAGTGCCAACAAAGAAGAGCATATGAAACTTGGACTTTTGTTTTGCTCTGTGCAGTTAAAAAACCAATAGTGGCATATGAGAGGAGGAGGGAAAGAGGGAGGGAGCGGGAGGGGGGCGGGAGAGAGGACTGTGATGTGCTAGGCACTATTAATTCATTTAGTCACACAACAATCTTTTAATGTGTGGACTGCTATTATCATGAAAAAAACTGAGGCACAAAAAAATTAAATAATTCACCCAAGGTCACAGAGTTAGAAAGTAATGGCAGTCTGGCTCTAGAGTCTCTGAACTTAATCATTATGCTATACCACAGGTGACAAAACAATGTCTAGATGTTTCTGGAGTTTTATCCTTCTAGAGTTGTCACAGCAAGGGCTTGAAACTTCTTAGGAGATCCCTGGGGTAGACATCCAATCTCTGGATGAGATGAGATGAGACTGGAACATATGAATGTCTCTCCTAATCAATGGGACAAGGATCAAGAACTCCTGGCAGCTGCGCACTTTTGGGCAAGCCCTTTGCTGTAGTCCCCAATCTTTCTGGCACTAGGGACCGGTGCTCCTATGAGAATCTTAATGCCTGATGATCTGAGGTGGAGCTGAGGCGGTGATGCTAGTGCTGGGGCAGGCCAGCTGCAAACACAGATGAAGCTTTCCTTGCTTGCCTGCCCACCTCCTGCTGTGCAGCCTGGTTCCTAACAGGCCATGTGTTCCATTGCCTGGGCATTGGGGACCCCTGCTTCAGCGCGCCATTTCAAGTGGGGATATGTCTTACAGGAGGAAGAATCTGCTAAGCCCATCTTTGCCTGCCCAGATTAGGTAGCCAACAGAAGGCCCATAGAAATAAGACACAGGGAAGCTGATCTTCAAAGAAGCTTGACTAGAGAAAGCTTCAGAAATTTGTGCCTCTTCAAAGAGTTGAGTGTATGCATGCATTTATGAGAGGGCACTGGGAGGGAACGTACAAGTATTGTGACAAGGTTCAGTCTAGATAAGGATCTTACCTTCTAGCCCATTACAAAGTCTAATTTCATGTATGTGTTTGTGATGAGATTTTTGTAGATTGTACAAATAACTTTTTTATAAGGCTAGCATGGGGACCTTCTGGTTTCAATATTTTATATTTCAAAATAACATCTGTATTAGGTTTTCACTTCCAGATGTGTTTAGGGAATTATTTAAAATACAAATGGCTCCTCATCATGATTGCTTTTCAGCAGCTAAAAATTATAGATTAATAAAATCATGGAAGACTGGAAAGAGTGGGAATGAGGAAAATTTAGAAGTTAAACTTATTTTGTTAAGAAAAAACAGCTTTTCCAAAGAAGTTGTTGGAACTGATCTAATTAACTGACCTACTCTCCTAGCTGTATTGTAAGGTAGCCTATGTGTGGATTCTGGCACAATAGGGTTTTCAGGCTGCCAAATCAAAAATCAATTTGTAGGAGAAACAGCAATCAGTCATTAATTGATTTCTGATTCCATTCAGCTTTAAATTAAAGGATACTCCTAGGCCTTTGCAAATAAAAAGAAAAAAAAAAGATGATCAGTGACTTGGCATATCTGATAGAAATTTGACTGCTGTCCATATCAGACTACTGGGTTTGCCAAAGACAGTCATTTGCTTGGCACCTAGTGGATGAACGAATCTGCCTTCCATATTTAATTCATCGATTTTCTTTTTGTTAATGAACCAGGGTCCATGGCACAAACAGAGGTGTTCAAGGAAACATCAGGGGGCTTTTTAAAAGGTCAAACATTTCTTGTATTTGCATCATAAATTTCTCAATAGCCACCTCATTGTTCTATCACGCAATTGTTTCTGATGGTAATTCAGAATCACAGGTTGGTGGTGCTGTCAATAAGAAAGTAAATTCACTCCAAATTTAAATAGGACTTCTCTGCAGACTCAGAATGTGAAATCCAGCTTACATAGCTCTTCAGGCTAGGCAATCCATCATTGTCTACTGATCCTGAAATGACTTAGCATGAGTTCATACCTATTGAGCCATAGAATCTCAAATCTTTCTCCCTTCTTCCTCCCTCTTTCTAAGAAGAGTTAGAATGAAAAGGGCAGACCACAAGAATTGGAGTTAAAGGCATCTTTGCTTTCAGAGATATCAAAATGGATGAGGTCAGTTTCAGACTGCAATATGAATGTGGACAATGGGAAACTTATGTCTTCTACCATCTTGTATATGTTTTCTTCATGCCAAAGATAATACTCATTTCTACATGAGCATGTATATTCTCCTAGATAAGAAACATTTTCTTGGCATTGTTTTGGGGCACTTTTTTCTTATTGAAAATGCATTTTCTTTCCAACAACTCAGAAAGTTATTTAGAGATCGTAATCTATGCCAAAAAATAATTCTGCTTTTATAGAGCAATGTCATACTTCAACATTAATTCTTCATCTGCTGAGACAGAGCTAGCAAAGAATATTTTATCTTCAGCTGGGCCCTGTTAGTCCTTCAACTCAGCTTATAGGTACACTACATCATACCTGGAGGCCCTCTGGTATTACATAACCCTCCATGCATAACTTGAATTAGCAAGGAAATGACATATTTATATAGCAATTAAAAATATGTTTCGCATTCCCTGAGGTGCCACCCCTTCCAATTACGTAAGCTAAAAGCGCATTAATCATCTGGTAGGGTGTATGTAGTACAATAGACAGCGGTGGCTTCTGCATCGACTGTCTCATAAGGTACACAGAAATGAAATCTGAATTTCCACAACCTTGACATGTCACCACACATTGATTATACACAGTATGCTCTTTTTTAAACAACACCATTTGGAGCTGACACATCCCCAAACGCATGAGGCTCAGGTCCCTTCACGTTACCTGTTCCACAATAAGCCCATTCATTACTGAGCATGAAGAGGCAACGGGGAGGCAGGTTCATTCCCAAAGGCCTTCTTGATGTGAAAGCCTACGTTATATAGTTCTCTGCTACTATAAGATCTCGGAAACTGTTGGACATTTTAAAATAATTCTGGAATTATTTTAAAAGCATGGTTTTAACTGCTATGTACTTCACCAAAAAAAAAAAATAATAATAATAAAAAGAAATAACAATGGATAAATACATACCTTTAACTTGACTATTCTGAAACACTTTCGGGGAGTGCTAAAAATTTTTGAGCTATTAGGATGAGTCTGAGATGGTTTTGGCTGATGCCAAAGTAAGGACAATCAAACACAGAGCAACCAACACTCCATCGTGGCTGCTCCCCACCTGTCCATGATCTGGAGCACTCTCAAGTCGTACGCAGTGAAGAAGCCTTCAGTGGCTCATCGTCAGCAAAATACCACTGACATTTGTGTGGGGCTTTGTGTTTCAGAAAACACTTCCACATAGTTCATTTCATTTCTGCCTATGACAACATTCTAACGGGTTTTTATGACCTCTCATTTTCAATTGAGGCATGTAATTTCCTGAATTTTATCTGACTTTTTAAACAATGCACATTGAAAAAGTTGCAGTCGAACTCAGGTATTTATAATTAAGTCAATCGAATGTGAAAACATGGATGATGACTGTAACAATGTACTTTTTTATATGTATTATATTTTTACTGTGTGCTATAGAACATCTACTTTAAGCAGCTCCCAGATAGCCAAGCTGGACCCCTTCTCTCACTCTGATACTCATATACTTTTCCGAACACTCTTCCAGACTTTGAGCCAAATATATTGTCAAAAGGAAATACAATAATGACCATTCAACTTAAAGTAACATTTCCCATCATTGGTTGTAATTTTGACTTCAAACTGTAGCATCCTCATGAGGATCTTTTACTTTACAGTTACTTCTTCCTCCACCCCATTTCTCCCTTTGCTTTTTTTCTCCCCTGTTCCTAAGCTCTAGGCTGTCCACACTGGAGAATGACTTGAGTCGTAAGCAGAAAATGGATGGGTAGGGGATCCCTGTTTCAAAGTCACCCACTGACCAACAAGCTACCATGGAGTGCCATTGTCTGTTGCCTAAAGAGAAATTGAGACTCTAAATTTAGGGGGTGACCCAATCCTTACAGAAAATGGAGCTAAGAAGGAGAGGTGACTTGCCGAGGTTCACGAGACAGAGAACTAGCCAAGCTGGAATTAGAACTCAGGTCTTCAAATTCTTGGGTTGTTGCTCTGTGCACTGCAAGAATCTATCCCAAAGCACATCTGAGTGCAGGTCTCTGATTACCCAGACTTTTGAGTGGCTCCTAGTACTTTTAATAGCCTACATTTCTGGCTAGATTCTTGAACCCTCCCAACATACACCAGAGGCACTGTCCATTCAGAGTTACAGTGTGCTTTTTCTCCCTGCCTCCCTGACCTGCTTCTCCCTTGCCTGGATCCACCCCTGACTCCATCTCCTACCTTACCTGACAACTCCAGTTCTGCCTTGGGGTCATTGGTTTTCAGTGTCTACACACCTGTCCACTCCAGTCTGATCTGTTGTCCAGGCCAGGTCTTTTCTCTATCTACCCAAACCAAAGTTTGCACATAAATATGGCATAACTTACAGCTATCATCTTAAACTGGAGAGTTTATCTTAGAATCTATAATTCTTAGACTCTCTTAGAATCTATCCCAAAGCACATCTGATGCCACTGACCATAATAGTGAAGGAAAAAAACCTGGACTTTTTAAAACTTGTACTTATGATGGGATCATTTTTAATGTTCTTTTCTATAAATAAAACTCTGAAGATTTTGTCTCTTGGCATTTAACTTTTTTAATCTATTTGTGCAGTTATTAAACAAATGTTTACTGTTCTGTCTCCACTGCCCAGAATAGAGTCTGGCAGCAAGAGAAGCTCTATCAACAAGATAGATAAAGTTCTTATTCTCATGGAATTCCTACCCTAGTGGCAAAAGACCAAGTCACCAAGCAATTGCATTACAGTATGAGAAAGGCTTTGATAGGAAACACCTATGATGATATAGAAGCATTCGGGAGGGATATCTGTTAAATTTCAGGGGTCAGGGAAGGCTTCCTGGTAAAAGGGCCTTCTATGCTAATAGCTAGTGGAAGAATAGGAGCTGAAGACGTAAAGAGTCAAGCAGACTAGTGTTCCCAGAAAAGAGACCATATCCTCAAAGGCTTGGAGGTAAGCGAGAACAGGTCCCTTTGGGTACTAGAAGCATCCACTTCATTCGGTCCCTCTCCTTTGCCTCTTTCTTTTGTTTTGTTTTGTTTTTGTTTTTGCAGAATAATTTTTTTTCCCTTTACCCCCCCCTCTTCCTCCACTCCCTACCCTCTGGTAACCACTAGTCTATAGTCCATGTCCATAAGTCTCTGTTTGTTTGTCCTTCTCATTTGGTGCTTCTCATTTATTGCTTTCTGGTTTATTTCCCACGTAAAAGTGATATCATGTGATTTTCAACTTTTTCTGTCTAGCTGATTTCGCTTAGCATGATTATCTCGAGGTCCATCCATGTTGTCACAAATGGCAGTATTTCGTCTCTTCTTATGGCTGAGTAATATTCCATTGTATATATGTACCACAGCTTCTTTAGCCAATCATCTATCGTAGGACACTTCAGTTGTTCCACGTCCTGGCCACTGTGAATAATGCTGCTATGAACATCAGTGTGCAAAAATCTTTACGAACATGAGTTTTCAAGTCTTTGGGGTAAAATACCCAGTAGAGGGATTGCTGGATCACATGGTAGATCAAATCTTAGTTTTTTTGAGGAAACTCCATACTGTTTTCCATAGTGGCTATACCAATTTGCAGTCCCACCAGCAGTGTATGAGGGTTTCTTTTTCTTCTCATTTGTTATTACTTGTCCTGTTGATTATAGCTATTCTAACAGGTGTGAGATGGTATCTCATTATGGTTTTGATTTGCATTTCCCTAACAGCTAGTGATGTTGAGCATCTTTTCATATATTTGTTGTTTGCCTCTTTCTAAAGTCTACTGCAGGCACACATATTTAACTTATATGGCTTCAACGGCATATGCATGACCCAAATAACACAACTTCAGCAACTATACATGTGAACACAGACAGGCATATAAATGTCTACACACATACACACTGTAAGCAGCGTGCAGTCTAGAATTAGAATGAGATAGGAGATTTGATCACAGCCTCCATATCTTTCTTACACACTCAGTCTCTTGCCACATTCGTACAATTGTGGCATTTAAAGACACTTTTTTTTAAATATATGATTGCCCTCAAACACAAGCCGATTACTACATCTGGCATCTGGTGCTTAATCCAAGAAACCATGATCTTTTCCAGTGCTGGAGAATTAACTAGTTGTTTCAGATTTCCGGAGAAGTGACATGTAAGTGTCCAATGTGAAGAGACAGTCAAAGGGGCCATTTCGAGCGCATCTGTGTTTTGCATTATGGGCCTGGATCCACTTCACTTTAGACTCCAAGAAATGTATCTCTTTTTGAGACAAGAGAGCTGAGGCTGCTAAGAGCAACTGTGACTTGTCCGCGCCCCACAGCAGAGCAGAGGCAGCACAGTCCAAGAATCCTGTTTTTTTTCCAGTAAATACCCCCATCTCCAAACTTTTTGGCTCAGGTTTTATGATTTTAGATTCTCCATCTTCTTTTTTTACTACAATAGTCTTTGAACTAGGTTCAAAGTCATGAATGCTTATCTACTCTATAAAAACCTCTCACAAAAAATGGCTGGCGGGCTTCTTACTCACAGGAAAGAGCTGAGTGGTTGCTAAGAATGTGACTAATTATGCTGAAGACAGCTTTTCACCAAGAATGGGGTACCTTAGTTTTAGTCAGTGAATACCCTTATCATCTAGATTAAAATCTAACCGATGTTTTTCCTCCTAAAATTGTACTATAATCTTTGAAAGTCCATACAATTTCTTATGTGAATCACCAGTTCTGGCAACCTCAAATTAGATGAGAGACATCTGCTTTGTTGACGTTTCAGTGAATGGAATTCAAAAAGTTGACAAACTAAATGCTAGTATATTCTCAGCTGGATTGAGAAAATGTTATACTCCTATTATTACAAGTTGAACTGACTGTTCCTAACTTTTATTACTATTTCTGTTTTAAATTCTCCATTGTAGCTCTTGAAAACCAGCTTTAGGTTTTGAGCAACAACCTATTGGCCTTTGAATGGAAATGAGATAAACGATTTAGCCTTGGTTTGCAAGTGAATCAGGACACAAAAGTGAACTTTCCATTACTCCATTAAACCTGGCCCCCAGCATTTTCTTGTGTCTTGTGTTTGTATACCTGGATAGGCTTTTTAACTGTTTCTGACTTAGGGCAACAGAAAGGAGCTTCTGCAAATCTTCCAGGCCTGCGAAGCCATTTTGCCATTCTTTGACCAGCTTCTTTTGGCCAAGGAAAGTTGAGGACAGAGAAGGGCATGGATCTGTGCCAGATGAATACCTAAGAAGCACTGATTAAATACCTGGAGAGGGGCCGATGAGCACCGTGTGGCTGAAGAGCAGGCATTTTGGAATGAGACAAAGCTGGGTATGATTCTTGCCTCCGCTATTATTATTACTTATGTAATTTAACATCCCTGAGCCTTCTGCACTTCCTCGGGTATTTCCTCAAAATTTAAGATTGGAGCAAAACTCACAGCCTGTCTATAAGCAATTCCAGGCTCTGTACTACATACTTTCTTCATATTAATTACTTTGCTTTGCACAAAAACCTCATGAGATTAGCACTATTATCACCATTTTACAGATGAGGAGGCTGAATTTCAGAGAAGTTCAGAGGTTTTTTATTTTTGCATGACTAAAAGGGAACTGAAAAAGTATTTTACTCACATCAATCTTAACCAATAGGCCATATTCTAAATGTTTGCTTCTCAGGTGTCACCACTACTAAACAAAAATAAAAAATAAACCTTCTACCCTTATAAATCACAATGCTTCATAGAAGTTACTTGGCAAGATTTTTTTTTTTTTTTTTTTGAATGAGTGAGTGCCTGAAAAGCTCATTCTCTCAGCTTTTGTATCTTCTGCTGCAGGCTGGAAGAAGAAGGTTGTGTTTACATTTTTTAAAATAAGAAAAATAAAGAAAAATACAGATTATGTACTGATCAGTTTATGGTTCTCTAAGATTTGGTTAAGTAAGACAGCACTCTCGATGTCTGAGATGACTGGAGAAGTCTGTGCAGTGTTTAACTTTTTTATTACTGCAGCAATTCTCTTTGAGACCCAGAGGGAACACAGATGAGCCAATAGGACTCTGGAAAAATAGTCTAAAGCAGATGTTTGCCATGGTGATTTCCACAGAGAATGGAAAATTAAAGGGAAGAGTTCACAACCCAACAGCCAATAGCTTTAGTGAACACACAACCACAAGCGTGGTGCCTAGAACGGGCTCTAGACCTGAGTGAGCCCAAACCTTGGAACCCCTTGTTTTGTTCAAACACAGGAAAATAACATTAAACAGATACTTTAAGCCTAAAACAATCTCTTACAATGGATCATTTGTCAATTATACTCAGATTTTGCCTTTTTTTACTTGTTAACCTCATATAGTGTTTTTAAATATTCTGAAGAAAACGTCAACGTAAAAAAACAATGGTGTCATTCTGGATTGCTCTTTTTTTTCTTCTCACAATCAACCTTTTATTTAGCAGAAAATCCTGCCAACTCCACCTAAAAAATCTCTCTCTCTCCTTCCTTTGCCATCCCCCCAGTCCACACCACTATCATCTCACACCGGGATTACTGTAATAGTCTCCTATCTCATCCCTGTTTCTCCCCTGCCCTTCTGCACTGCATCTTTATCACGGCAGCCTCAGCCATGCTTATAAATAAAATATCTGCTCATTCCTCTTCTGCTTAAGAAGTGGCTTCCTTGGTCACTCAGAAAAAAAGTTTAGACCTTGCTCTGATTTATAGACTCTCCAAGATTTGGCCCCTGCTAACTCTTTGATCTTGTCTACTATTCGATCTGCCATCACAGGGCTTCGGGCACAAAGAAGGACACGTCTTTGTGTTTCTTGAATAAGCTACCTACACTCCGCCTCAGAGCTTTTGCAGATACTAGTCCTTCCGATAGAATGCTCTTCATCTAGGCATCTGCATACATAATTCCTTCACTTCTTGCAGGCCTTTATTCAAAGTCACCTAAATAAGACTATGGATACTTTTCACTTTATTATTCCAATGAGTTTCTAACCTCCATCTATGACTTATTTTTCCTTCATAGCAGTTACTATTATCTAAAATGCAATGTATTTCTTTTTACATTGTTTAATATCAGATTCCATATTAAAGTGCAAACTATTTAAGGTGGATATTTTTGGTCTTTATTGGGGGGGGAGAGTATCTTCAGAACCTAGAATAGTGCCTGGAACATAAAAAGGACTCAATAATTATTTATTAAAAGAATAACTAAATAAAATAACTAATGTGTAGGTTCATGGGCAGAGAAATAAAAAATGAATGACATAAAATGGTAGTATCTGGGGTGGTGACATTACAGGTTATTTTTTTTTTTTTTAGGGTTATCTATATTTTATCATGTTTTTATATAAAATTTTTAAAGTTATTTTTCACCTGTACAAAACTTTGATTTATAAAATTTTCCACACACATCATCTCATTTTATCCTCAGGGTGGTAGATTGAATAGGATTATATTCCCCTTTTATATGTAAAGAACTGAGGCCAAGAGAAAATACATTGATTATCCAAGAACTCACAGCTAACAAGTGACAAAGACATAAAAATAAAAAGGGATTGATTCTTTTGTTTATATAAAGCCATAGAAAAACAAAAAGTATTTTTTGGAAAAAAAAGATAGGCATGTCAGAATTTCTACACACTAGCAGCTTATTGATGGTAATAAGGTGAGAGGGGTTTGGACCTAAGGCTGGATAATGCAGGACATAAAACTAAAAAAAGATCTTAAATTGTGATAAAATTCATATAACATGAAATTTACCATCTTAGCCTTTTTAAGTGTACAGTTCAGTAGTGTTAAGTACAATCATTACCATCCTCCATCTCCAGAATTCTTTTCATCTTGCAAAACCGAAACTCTGTTCCCCTTAAACACTGACTCTCCATTCCCTCTCCCTTCAGCCACCACTACTCTACCTCCCTTTCCTAGAAATTTGACCCTGCTAGGTATCTCACATAAGTGGAATTATATGGATTTGTCTTTTTGTGACTGGCTTATTTCACTTAGCATAATGTCTTCAAGGTTCACCCATGTTACAGCGTGTATCAGACTATCCTTCCTTCTTAAAGTTGAGTAATATTCCACTGTATAAGTGTGTGTATATACATACATGTAGACATGCACACGGCGTTTTTTAATCTATTTATCTGTGGCGGGACACCTGGGCTGCTTTCATCTGTTGGCTATTGTGAATAATGCTGCTGTGAACACTGGGATACGAATATTTACTCGAGTCCCTGTTTGCACTTCTTTGGGTATGTACCCAGAAGTGAAATTGATGAATTACATGAAAATTAACAATTAATTTTTATAACAAATGGGGGTACCTAAAAGACACTACTGGTGGAGAGCAGGTGGTTAAGCCTGCATTTTACTTGGTTTGAATGCAAGAACACATCGGTACACACCATTCTCATCCCAAAGTGCATTGCTGGTTTTATTTTCCATGAGAATATCCTCTCACGCAGCCCACTGTCTCCTAAATGCCTTTCATGCATGAGTCACTGGGAGTGACTAAGGCAGAAACAATCTTGCTTTCATGGAGTTTACCATAATTTAGAAAAGACATACTACATAAACCATAACAAATCATCACCTTGCGACTGTTGTATGTGCTCTAATGATTAAACACAGTGTACTGTGAGAACACTGAACAGGTTAGCCTCCAGGGAGGGGAAGAAGAGCCCTCTGTGAGAATCAGGATAAGTTGTATTATGTCAATGGGAATTAGGCATCTATTACAATATCAAATTTATTTTGCAGTGTGAACAACCAATGTTGAGTCTTATTAGATTACTCTCGCCAAAGTTGAAAACCATACTCCAAAGATTGAGAATAATGTTGGCAATATTCAGAAGCTCATCAGATAAATTAATTAGACAAATTAGTTTAAAGTTTAATTAAATAGTAGGTATTAAGTTCATTATCCCTACAATACTGATTTCTTTTTTAAAGTGGTAGTTTGGAATTTTACGTATCATTATTTCCCTCTATAATGTTTTATTTTCTACATCAGTTGTTTAACAATATATACATATATCTTATGGGAAATTGTTGGAGATGTGAGTTCTACCGTTTTATCTTTTTGGCATTCTTTTTCTTTTTTTTTATTAAACAAAAGATTTTTTAAATTAAGTTTATTTGGGTAACATTAGTTAATACAATTATATAATTTTCAGGTGTACATTATAATTTGACATCTGTATATTCTATTGTGTGTTTATCACTCAAAGTCCAGTTTCCTTCAGCTACCATATGGTTGATCTTGTCATTATTTTTCAATGATGACCAATTTTGGTTCTTGTCTGTTACTTAGCCAATATGTGACCAATGTAAAACTGAAGATTCGAAAGGCACAAATTTCCTACATTCACCATGTCTGCCTACAGTTGGAAATTACTTAAACATTTAAAAAAATAAATTTCTATTTTTACTGAACTATTTCAACTGAGAGCACCTTGGGCTACCTCTGATAATTCCTCAGTAAATCAGAGAATCTAGTAAGTTCAAAAAACCCCTTCTCATAAAAGTATAATTAAGGCTAAAAATATCCTCCAAATTATAAAAATACTTGAATAGAAGCCCCCCAAAAAGAAATCTGACCGAAACCATTTTCTTCTACCCCAGTCACTTAACTTTACAAATGAACTCAGTTATTCCATTTGTAAAATGCTATACTGATCCCAGTATAGTCCACGCAAGGATCAAATGAGGTGATTATGAATGACACAGAATAACAAAAATTACGCCTGTAAATTATGTATGCATAAATATAAGATTTCTAGAGACAACTGGTAGTTCACCAAAGATTAATGCTCACCTTTAATATTTTGAAGTTACTACTTAGAAGCAGCCACCTGGCAGGAAACATTCCCCCCGCTCACCCCCACCCCAACCAGTCCTCTTCTACCAGTCACTGTCCTGTGGCTGATTTCTTGTTAACCAAATGTGTGTGTAAATGACATGGGCCAGTCCCTTACAAATGTCCCTCACGATTCTGGGTACTCTCTTGCTCCTCTTTTGCCAGCTAGATGTGATCTGGCAGCCATTGCAATAAAAATGGCAAAACCTACAGCCTGGGTTCCTGAGTGACTACAAGGAAAGGAGCCTTCACCAGACCCCACTCCTGGATTCCAGGTGAGTGAGAAACAAGCTATTTTTGCTAAACCACTGATACGGGGTTTATCTGTAACAGATTCTACATTTTGCCTCATGCAGTAAGGCACTTCTGTGAAGTCATGAATCTAATAACTACTACTGCATATACAGGGGAAATCAAGAATATTTTAAACACAGATCTTACTCTTTTTTGTTATGTTATAATCATTTTCAGTGTTCAAAAGAAAATTGACTAGCCCACAATTAAAAGAAAATTAAAACAGAAATGAACTTTTAAAGGGAAATCAATATTGTGAAAATATAGAACAGTGTTTTCCAAACTGAATGATGTAGATAGTTGGGGACCTAGGATAGACGGTGTATGGGCAGTAAGAGGAATTCCAAGTTAAACGAATAATGAGGTCTCCTTAGGGCATAAACATGTAAGTTCTCAGAGCCTTATAAGGCAACGTGTGCTGTAAATCTCCAAGGAGCAAACAAAATGAGGGTGGGGTGAGTATTGTTTAAGTTTTCTCCCGTTTTGAACTTAAAATATTCATTTTCCATGATATTTTCTGGAATGACCATTTTATGGAGGACATTTGGGAGAATACTGACATAACATACCATGAGCTTTGAGATTAATATTACAGAAGAGTGACCGCCCTGTTCTCTCGGTTTGAGTGACTTTATAAGGAGCCAGGCTAGGGGACCACAGGTAACATTACCAATGCTTTTAAGAAGTGCGTAAAAATGTGAAGGATATTACTGAGAGAACAGATGAAGTCTGACTGTGGGCTATAGATTTGATAATAATTACAGCAATTTTAAGTGTTTTGATGTTTATTTTACTATGCTTATGTAACAGAATATCCTTTTTCTTAGGAAACATACACTGAAGTACCTAAAGCAAAAAGGCATGATATTTTTAACTTACTGTCAAACTGTTTTTTTTTTTTTTTAAATAAAAGCGTATATGAGGATAGAGAGAAATAGAGGGAGAAAAAAAGGAAAAGAAAGGGGGAGAAAGAGGGAGAGAAGAGGAAAATAGAGGGAAGAATGATAAGAAAATGAAGTAAAATGTAAGTGATTGGTTATTTTTGGTTAAACACCTTTATGAGTTTCTTCCCTATTCTTGCATTTTTCTATAACTTTGGCATTTTACACACATGCCCCTGCACATGCATTACCAAAAAAGGATGTGAAAAGTGACATCCGGTAGTGAGTTCAGTATTCATTTTGGTTGTGTTTCATTCCAAACATGTCACACATGTGTACTTAATTGTTCTTCTGAGAACTGAATAGCACCAGAAAGAGAATTGAATCTGTGACTTTTGACTTACAATGGCTCTTAGCACAGGCTGCAGTAACTATTTGGTGGCAAAAAGTGAGTCTTGTGTTATTTATTCATACAGGTGACTTCTGTTTTAAGAAACAATTCAGATTTTATTTTGCTTTGTTTTTGGCAAGAATCAGAAAAGTCTTTTTTTTTTTTTAATCAATGAATATGTCAAAATAAAGGTCATAGACAATTTGCTAGGTTTCTGTTGCTCTTGGAGGAGAATGACTAAAAACTCAATAGCTGCTGATCAAGAAAACTATTAATGTTTTGCCACCAAGTCAAGCTGACTGGCAGTAATTACTCTACCAATTATTTTTCTGTTGTGCTCTAGTTGGTCATTTGTTATTTTCTCCACATTTCTGAATATCCACAAACACCAAATACTGCTACCGAGCCAGGCATGGATGGGCTTGTTCCCCAGACATCTGTGATACAGTTTCTGGGTAAGGAAGCCTCTTTGAGTCAAAAATATATTTTAGGCTACGTTGTTAAAGGAATAATCTGAACACTAACGACACTGATTGCACTTTCGTATTTTGTATTTCTCCAGTCTTTGGGTCTTTGTTCCCTCTTTCTCTTGTATCATCTCTCTCTCTCTCTCCATACACGCACATACATACATACACATAATACCATTTTTATCCTAGCTACTGACGATCTCAAATAAAAATGGAATATCCATTGATGCCGCAACTCCTCCTCCAGCTTCTATTCAACTTTTCTAGTCCCCTTGTCAGGAAAATTTCTTCTTCTTTTTCTTTCTTTTCTTTCTTTCTTTCTTTCTTTTTTTTTTTAAGGAAAATATCTTTAAAGAGGCACCCAAGATCTTGGTTTCTGCCTCCTCACCAATGTAACACAGGTTAACTGGTCTTCCTATACCCACTCCTCCATGCTGAACACTGGGTGACATGTTATTCCTGACTGCCATAAACACAACACAAACCCAAACAAAAATATCCAAGAAAAGATGACAACATCTTTTGGGCTGAGTTAACAACAGCACTCCCCCTTCTGTGCACCATTTTATTGTTTAAATGGCTTTAAGAAATCTGAAGAAGGTAGTATTCTAATTACAACTGCTATCCATTCTTTTTTTTTTTTTCCAGTGCTGAAATTCTGTGAATCTTAAACATTATTATTACAGTGAGAGTCATGGCGATTTCTGGAAATATAAGTTTTGCTCACTGTGGCATTCTCTAAAATTAGGCCTAATTTCTTCGGGATAATAAATGCTTTCACAGAGATGGAACGAATCCTGGTGAATTTCCAAAGTAAAATGTGTAATAGGTTCTTGTTAAATTAATTCTTAAACAGAGTGATTTTTCCAAATATAGGCTGGCCTTGGGCAGTCTTAATACATTATTTACTTTTAAGTGATTAAAGGTAACTCCCACCAATTCAATAGATCAAGAGATACTAAAGTTAGCATTGACAGGATATAAAAATAGTGTATCATGTTTTTCTTTAGAAGTCCAGCAAAATTATTGAAGGTTAAAGAAAAAGAAATGAAAAATTGGAAAGGCAATTATATTGACTAGTATCTTTCCTTACAGATACTGTTTAGAGGAAATTATACTCTTCTCCAATAAATTAAAAGACATGCATGCTAACACCAACATATATGAAACCTACTCTACTGTCTGGACAAGTAAAGTATAACCAACTGTTTACTGTTCATCTAAACCCCAAATACTACTAACGATCAAGAATCTCCATTCCATCCCTCTGGGATGGTACAAAGGAGGATGCATGCAAATCACTACATTTCTCTACATTTTATAGAATGTCATCTTCTTTAGGGCATCTCAGGCTGAAAACATAAGGACAAAAGAGTGATACATGATGGAAATTTGGAAAGACCTAAAGGAAATAGAATGGGTAAATGCAGAACTCACATTCAAAGCTCTTAAAGCTCGAAAGAGATGTATTTAGAATGAACAAAATAAATTTTAACATCCAATGGGTAATAAACTGAAGGTATTCGGTACCCTATCAAAATGTTAAAAGCTATTTTTAAAGCCTCAAAATATTTAATTCATAGCAGGCAAAGTTAAGTCCCACAGTTCTGAGGTAACCAGCTAAAAGAGCCCTCAAAACATACATTTTTCTGAGTAAATTGTTACTCCTGCCTTCGAGGAATTCATATATTGGTTGATGCATATACATCATTGTCAAGAAATATATACAAAGTAGTCGGCAAGTAAAGATTAACTGTGATGATCTATGCTACTATAATTTTGAGCGGCCCAAAGAGAGAAGGTGGTAAAACCTAAAAGCAACTGAAGACGACTTCTTGGAGAAAGTAAATCAAACGAGCCCTGACTGAAGGGAGTTGAGAGATTACAGGTGAGAACAACAGTAAAAGCTATCCATTGTTGATACTATTGACCATCTCCTCTTATAGCATCACATATCCGTTAAAAGGTGTGTCAAAGTAAATTACACAATTCAAATAACAGATTAACACAACATAAAGACACTACAAAACATAGATCTCATTATGCCATACCTTTTGAACAGTCTTTGATGATACAATTCCAACATTTCACCATGTACTTGAATTTTCCTCTTTTCTGTTATAATTTTGCACTATCAGATAGCTTAAGTTCAAAGATGGCCCAGTAGAGAATACAAATTCACACTGTCAATTCCCCTAAAGATGCCGAACTTTGCCTCAATTGTCTGGAGACCTCTACTGTTCATCATTAGTACTGTTTTATTTTCTAATTATTAAGAGAATTAAGGAAAACTCAGTGCGTTTTTACATAATGGCACAAAAACTTTTGATGGGGACATGAAAGTGGCATCCATCATGTAATAGCAGGAAATGTTAGCTGATTGCTACACGAAAGTTGAAATTCAGTATATGAAAGACAGGTAAGTGTAGTCAACATGTCCTGCAACTTTTGCTACATAAAAGTCAAGATGCAGGGTAAGCATCAAACACAAGGGCATGGAGATCAAAGGAGCACATTCATCGCTCTAAGGGGAACAGGGAACATTGCTTGAGAAATGTGAAAAGTCAGGTGAACAGTTGGCAGGGTAGCTTGATTAAGTGGCCAACTGGGGACTGATGAGCATTTTCAGGAGGGAAGTGACACATAAAAACAGCATTTAAGAAGGATTAGTTCGGCAGGGCCAGGCCTGCAGTAGCCAGTAGGACTTAGATGAGATAAAGAGGGCAGTGATAATGGAAGAGGAATACAAGAAGGACCAGGAAAAATATTTTAAAAGAGATGACTTTCCCCAGGGCTTTGAAAGAAAAAGTGCTCAGAGTCAGCACTGCAAACCTTGGGTTCTTGAAGCCGTTTGTTAGTGACTAGGGAGAGGACTCACACTCTGAATTCAGGTTCACCTCCCCACTTCTCTAAAGGAGTAAGTCCAACATCAGAGATGTCACGCACCTGACACTTAAGTCTCTCTCTCCTTCTCTCTTGTCTGTAGCTCGAATCCTGTTTTTACATGGCCTCCAAGAGGAAAGAAACCTTAACTCATGCCTTTGATGTCCTAGACTTACAGCTTTTCTCGTGTTTGACTCCTTACAAGAATCATGAAAGAATTAACAGTGTTCTTACATCAATTTTAAAACTACTTGTCTCAGTTTAAATAATCTTAAAGATTATTTTCTCTCTCAATATTAAAAATTATTCCTAATGATAAACAGAGTGAGTTCAAAAAAATCTGGTTTTGCATGAGGCTAACAGCGAGGGACTGCCTGTTTGAAATGCTCTCAATCCTGCTTAAAATAATCTCTCAGCATGACAATACAGGCATTGTTTTCTATATTTAGCAGAAAGAGAAGAAAATGAATAGAACATATTTGTAGTTGCAGGTTTCCTAAATAAGGGAAAAACATACTCAGAGACTAGGGTATGGTAAAAATAGAAACCTAAGCTGGCAACTGCATGTTTTATAAAAAAAAAAAAAAATCATTTTTTCCTCCTCCAGTATATGAATCATCTACATGCTGGTTTGCAAGTGGGGCAAAAATACAATAAATCCTCTATTGGCCTCCCACAGAATCTTAGGAGTTAGAGTCCCATTATTTAAAAACGCATAGTGTTTTGCTGACTACATTAATATTCCACTTTCTCATCACTCTTGTTCTATTAGTTCACAAAATCTCCCCCTCACCACCACCTTTTTTTTTTTTTTTTGGTTTCTATTAATATCATGAAATTAACTCTCTTTAAAAAAACTCCCCTGTACCTCTAGAACATATTATGCATTCACCTGCACTGTCTCTTGGAATACGTATGTTTCAGCCTTGTAGATTTCAAACTGACAATGCCATGCAGGTGACAAAAAAGGATTCTCACATCAACATTTATTGGAAATTTTCAGACACAATAGTATAATAAATGAATAAAATGCATACGTCATTTATCAGGCATGACAAGCAGAGTTTGGTTATATGCCTTTCATGAAATATTATGCAAACTCTGAAGTCACTCCTGCATATAGACAGGTTACTTCACCCCTCCAAGGCTCAGTTTCCTCATCTGTTACCTTGTGATAATAGAGTTTCCTTCCTGGTGGGGTTGAAATGAGGTAAGGAGCATGAAGCTCTTAACTGTGTGGCATATAAGGAACGCTCCACCTTCCTCATAAGCCACATGTCCCTCTGTTAGAGAGCTAGCCTCAATCCTATAGTCCTCACCCCTCCAAGCATGCTTGTTTTCCACCAGCTTCTTTGCTCTTTTGGCATTGCCAGCCAGGGCTCTACTGCCATAGAGCCCTGCCTCCCGAGTCCTGTGTCTAATAAATAATTATTCTCTCAAGGTCACTAAGCAGAATCTGCAACCTTAATCTTGGATGCTGATTTCTGGAGAGTGACTGACCTTTAAGGAAGGCGCCCTCTGAGAGCACCTGATTCAAGCCGTGACATGCTGAATCATGAACAATTTAAAGCAGAAAAGAATTTAACCAAGTTAGACAACCTGTAATAGCTCTTGTGACTGAGGCCATTAGGACCATTTTGGTATAGTTCAGGCCAAACTAATGACTGTGAAGAGGAGGCACCTGAAAACAAGCAGACTGATTCTGCTTTTCTATTTCCATTTTAAAACCCATTTGGAATTCCTCTGGTGTGTCTTCCTAGGTTGACATTTTTTTCCACATCAATTCATTCTAATTAGTCAAATAGTTTTTAACTCCAAGGTCTTTTAAAAAATACTTTGGCACACTGACTGTCCAGAGCTTGCAGAGCAGAAAAACTAATGTTAGAAACCTACAATTTAATCCCCCTCCCTTTTTTCTCCGATTACTATTAAATGCCTAGAAAGGCTAACAAGGTAAACAGAAATGAGTGGCATGGACTTGGGGTTATGTGACAAGGAGTGGTGAGGGCTATGGTAAAATATAGGAGACACGCTCCTCCTCTAAAGTTTTTCCGTATTAACAACAACAAAACTGTCAACATCCTGAAGGGCCGATAACACACTCTCCTAGCCATCCTGGCCAACTACCAGTCCATAATTCCTGATGGAATCCAAACATTTTATTTCAGAAATGGAAATTTAACTCAGAGAACTGTAAGTGGATTGTCTTAGGCCGCATTAGATGCAGATCTGCCAGTGGCATCTCTTGGCTCCTAATCAAACCTCCCGACTTCCCTTTTAATTTACTTCTGTGTCCTCAGGTGACGTGAGGAAACTCAACACCATAAACCCAAGTCTCCATGGAGTATCAACTCTGTTCTAAGCCCTGGGGTGGGTAAAGAAATTATCGATTTATAGCACTTCTCTTGAAGAGAGTAATAATTGGTTACCTCTTTTGTTAAATCTAAACCCTCTCAAGTACATAGCTATCCACAAACACTTAAAGATCTTAGAGCTGGAGGGAATCCCCAGCTTAGACAGGGGCTCATCTGGTCTACCCCACTGCCTGCAGGCAGGTCAAGTGTTACTGCCATTTAAAAAATAAAGGTACAGAGGTCCTACAAGATGCACTGTGAATAACAAAGAAGTCTGTCTTCTTGCTTTTCAGGATAGACGTTTCCTTTGAAAGAGCCATTTTATACTGTAAGATAAAATAATAATATAATTATGTGCTAAAGCATACGGTACCGAATATACATGCTGAAGACATTGAAGAGAAACCCTAACTTCTGGTCAGTAAAAGCTGAAACGGGTTTTAGTGCTTCTGTGGCAGTGCCTCACTCAAGAAAACAAAACAAAACAAAACAGTGTTTAAAGTGCCAAAGAACTACGAACAATGGTTCTCACATAAGGGTACAGATTCCAAAGCATTTCTGAAGGTCAGACTTAGCTCCGATAAGTCACACTACTTATCCCTGGCACAACGCTCCTGCTGAGTCACCAAGCCCATATGGCACCACCAGAAACTAGTTTCCAACAGCAACCACAGCAGAGTGGAAAACACCAGACACCATCGCCAGGGAGGCTCCACGGCACAACCCAGCCCCGGCTAAGGACCCTCAGGGGGGCTGCTGCACAGCTCAACGCAGCGGGGAGCTTGCATAGCACATGCGCTGGTGGTGCAGCCTGTCTCACTACCTCCTTCTCCTCCTCCTCCTCAAAGATATGGGACTGAATGACATTCTGCATATTCGAATATTCCATGAAACTGCATGACAACTGCCATGTTAGAATTAGCAAATATTTAGATTGAGCCTTTTAAATTAATCTGAATACCTCTCATGCTTGTCTGTCTAGCGCTGTCTCTTGCTTTTGAATTACAATTTCCTCCTCCCCTGTCCCCAGGATTAGAAGGAATACACTCAAGTTTTCTTTTTCTTTCTGTTCTTTACTTCGCATTTCACTTACTAGCAAAGTGAAGACAGAAACGGTCATTTTTAAATTGCTCCTGTGAAATACATAGACTTTTGCACAAATTTGTATATTCATGCTACTCTCTCTGCATCCCCTACCTAGCCCTTTTTGGTCCTTACGGATGTAATCTGACATCTTGAATACCAGTATTTAGAATATTTTACATATTACATCTTTTTTTAACCTGTTTATAATTCTATTTCATAAATTTCAGAAAACATTTAAAAATCTTTCATCTGTAAATGGTTCCAAAGCTTACCCATCAGTTGTTTTATATCACAACCTTTTCATTTTGATGTTCTTGATTTGTATTTAGTTTTCGTTTGGCTGGAGCAAACAGGAACGGTAGAGGGTATGTTTTGTGAGGCTTGGAAAACTGAAAGCATCTCAGTTTTTGTCTTATGGGGTCAACAACTTTTTCGATATGACGTTCTCGG
This sequence comes from Pteropus medius, assembly GCF_902729225.1. Classification (NCBI taxonomy): domain Eukaryota; kingdom Metazoa; phylum Chordata; class Mammalia; order Chiroptera; family Pteropodidae; genus Pteropus; species Pteropus medius. The sequence goes on along the minus strand of NW_024349802.1, from coordinate 22,309,312 downwards.
CATGCATTTTCCCCTTCCGAAGGAGACTGACTCCTTTGATCATGACTTTTGTTCTTTTGTAAGATTTTTTTGTTTTTACATGGAAACATATATTTGCCTATATGTATCTGGGTGTGGTCATCATTTATTTTATCTGGCTCTCAATAAAACCTTTTTCCAGCTCAGAAAAATGTTCTTCGATTTCTTTGATGTGTTATTCTAGTCTCTTCCTCAGGATTTTCTATACTTCTTAGAAATTTCTATAACTCATTCTCTATCCACCATAGTAATCATCTATTTTCTCCTGCTTTATGGCTTTTCTCCCTTACTCATTTTGGGAAAGCACTGCGTTTTTTATTCTTCACTCAGCTGATGTACTTTTTCTCAGCATGAATTCTTTGCTGATTCCAAAGTGGGTTTTAATTGTTATTGCCATTTTAGTTCCTTTACAATGTTTGTCTTTACCTGAGGCTGTCCTTATGGATTTTCACTCTACTGTCATGGAGAAATCATAATGGCCATTCCTGATTCAGCCACAAACCACACCATAGTTTTCTAAATCTTCTCTCTGATGTGTAAAGTAAATCAGTTTCAACAGTATGCTTTTTCTATACGTCTTCAGGATGATGTTCTTGTTCTTTATTTTGTAGTTTTTTTCCCCCAAGGCTCCATATTGCCTCCATTCACACAAGGAAGAGAGGTCCATCCAGACATGATGTTGCTCTCGAGGATACACTCTGTCTCCATGAGTACTGACTGAATGCCCTTCTCACACCCGTAGCTTCAGGTGTCAGGAAGGCTCTCATCTTTCACACTTTGAACAGATGAAACTCATGAAGGACAGCATTTTCTAGTTTGCATGGCTACTCTTGTCTCCTTGTAAGTTTCCTGGAAACATAGGATTTGCATCTCCTAAAACACAAAATATCTTGGCTCTATTCTATTTCTGGCTGTTGTATTTTTGGGACTATAGCCTCTCACG
>NW_024349802.1:22277822-22308037 GCF_902729225.1 Pteropus medius | reverse complement strand
TGTGTATTTCTATGTATACATCTGTGAGTGCATGTGTATGCATGTATTCATACATGTGTACATGTGTATAAAAGTGTCTCTGTGTATATATATGTGTGTGTGTCTGTGTATATACATATGTATGCATATTTATGTGTGATATGTATACATGTGTTCTTTGAGGGAAAAGAGAATTGAAGAGAAGATTGACTCAAAAATAGCACCTACGAAGAAAAGAAGTCGAAATGTTTGTCTTCTCAGTTGCTACCGATATTGAATTTTGCATCTAGGGCACAAATATGGGTCCAAAGATAAAATATTTCTTAGGAAATGTCTAGTTTCCTTCCAAGTTCATAAAAATTCCTCCAAGAGTTTGGTTAGAAATTGATTGCCATTCCTAGTTTTGGAGGATGGAATAATTCTTCATTCTTGGTTTAACCTTAGACATTTTAGTAGACAGTTAAGAGAGGCTAAGTAAGACACCATTTTTAAACTGGAAGTCTCTTTTTTATACTTCTCCATTCCAGATGTTTACAACTTTAAAGATAAAAGCTACCGGAAATAGAACGTGGTTCTATATGCCTTTGAAACTCTCCATTTATCAATGCAAACCACGACGTCCGGAGGGGAGGAGCAGTGTGCCCAAGGTCCTAGAGAATGGGACAAAGCGCGACGACCATAACTCAAGTGTCCTGACTTTAATATTGGGAACTTTAATAATGACTCTACATGGTTCTGGAGAGAAAATGGCAATGATAGCTATTTAGAAAAAGCTACCAAGTCTGTGTGTACTTTTGCTTTACCAATCCTCCAGGAAAAGGAGGAGTAACTCTCATTATTCTTGAAGCACTGTCCTGTCACTAACAATAGCCAGTTCTCATTTCTTATCCTCTGAAATGAGCAAAAACCCCACAAAGGCAGAGAGCCTGACTTCATACATACAGGGGAAAATGACCTTCCCATAGTCTGTATACAAGACTAAAAAGGTACTGAACCTCTACAGATCCTTTGAAAGTCATGCACATACTGGATTTCTCTTTTTTTTCAACTGCTTATGGCTAACTGCAGCCTAGAGATGGACCAAAGGTTTTTCAATTCATGCAAATGCCAGACACTTTTCCTTCTTAAAATAAGCCATGCACAGCCCCTAAAGCCAATTTTGCAAAGCGCCAGATTCTTTCTAAATATTCCATGGATTTCATTATGCATTAAAAAAAAAAAAAAAAATGTAGCCCTGAAGCTAATAATAAGATAGGCACTGAAAACATGTTCCTTTTGAATTGGTTCTATAATACTGGTTGTTAATGAACCTTGGAGAAATATAGCAAGCAAGAGCACTTTTTGGATTCCAAATTCAAACACACTGACCCTCTTGAAGCAAAAGTCACTCTAAAGTCATGAGGTTTCCCAGGCAGTAGCTTTACGATCCCAGTAAAACACTACATTCGGCTCCATGAGATGCACCTGTAACTGCGTTCCCAGCATCCCCACCCCTTCTCTTGGGATAACCCTCATTTTCATTCTGCTCCCATATCTCCCTGCATAGCCCATAGACCTTGGGTACTAGGGTGGCACTTGTGCCTTAGGCCCAACCCAATGTTCATAATCACACTCCCTGGCCACAGTTACTGGTCCAGAGATGGGTATGAAAAACCATTTAGATCAATAAGACAGGTGGCGAGTTTTGGTGGGTGGTCCTGGAAAAGAAGCTTCTGGGTCTTCTCAAAGAGCATGAAAAGCAACATCCACCTCCTTCCATAAAATGAACAAGAAAGAGAGAAAAAGAGAGCATCCCACCATCTTCAGTTTATATGCAAGACTTATTAGGGAAATGATGAGGGAACTAATAATAAAATTTAATTGCCAATCAAGTGAGAAGGCATGTTTTTAGGGAACAATTCCTAAGGATTAAATATGGCTTTCGAAAGACCTCTGCAAAGGAAATAGTTTCTGCAGCAAGAGAATGAGGCTTAGTATATGGTAAAGTTATCATTCATCTCAGGAAGAGAATCCTGGAAATATCAGGAGATTTAAAAAATAATAGCTATTCTTTTTGACATTTAGCTGATCAATGTAATTTGAACTGTCATTCAAATAGACTAAAAAAGTCTCAGTAACTTTATGAGAAGGAATGGGCTCAGGAGAACATATCAAAATTATATTTCTATTTTTTGTTGTTGGCTTCTATCAAAACAAAAGCAATGCTATTCTAATATACTTTTTCAATGCATTTTCAAAACATAAAACATGTTGCCAAGGTAATCACTGACTTCCATGATAAAAGTCATAAATCAAAGGAAAGAGTAATACTTTTAGAATTATGCAAGTTGATTTAGCATTACCAGGGAAGGCTAGAAATGTAGATAACCTGAAATCTGACATTTAGAGGTCAGCAGAGAAAAGGTTACTGTTCACATGGAAAAGCTATTTATGCAATTAACTGAAATTAATCATGCTTGTATAAATTTTATAAACACACCATAGATCTGGATTTTTGACTAATTAAGCTTTAATTTAGTTTAGAAAACTAAGCTATATAAGCTTTTATGATAAACCCCTGCTCACCCATTGAGAGGAAAGAGGTAAAATCATAGCTTTTAGGAACCATCTGGAAAAATAAACAATTTAGAAAAGCTGCAAAGACAGAAATTATAGTCAATTATCTAAGACGTAAAGCCATATTTTGAGGTTACGCTGTCCCTCATTTGCTCGAGTACCCTTTAATTAAATGCAAATAATCAGAAGTAGCAATTAATAGATTGCTATAATTCCCTAATTAGATAGCAGAACCCATTTACAATACTTTAAGGTTACCGTGGACTCCGAAAAACCAAATGGAGTGTACCCATCGTTGAGCATTTTCTACAGTAGTGCTATCTCAGAGGTTAGCCATGAGGTTAGCAGCCATCGCGCCATCACCACCATTTCTTGGGCAACTGGACAATCTTCTTTGACAGATGAGGATATTGACTTTGAATAGACCAACTACAGGCAGGCACAGGGTTTCCAAGAGGGCAAAACTTTCTAACCACTTATGTAAGCATCACATCATACAAATCAGGAACAAGTCGTTAAAGGTCAAATGGCCTCTCACAAAAGACACTGTGCAGAGCAGGGACCCAAGTGGAAGGGTGCTGTTCCTTCATTCCCTCTTACTAAGGGTGTGCCTTCCTACACTGAAGACGGAACTGCCACTCCCTGCCTTTTCCCCATCAGGAACTTGCCTCTCCCTCTGCCTGGTCTCTCGCTCCACTGTTGTGCATGGCTGTCTCTATCGTATTCTTCTGGCTTCTTCCTACTGAAATTCACCTCTGCAGAGATGCATATGCTGATATGTATCTAAAGGAAGCCATGCTCAATTACACATTGGCACATCTCTCTATTTCCTTCAGAGGACATTATCAAAATACATAATTATATTATTTAGCGGTTTGCTTTTTTATAGGCTGTCTCATCCACTGGAATAATTATATGTAGTTTCCTCTGTTTCACACAGTTCTAAGTTGAATCAGCAATAATATGCACACATAAAATGTAGGAGCAACTGTAATTCTTACAGCAATGATGATTTCCAACCACACCCACATGAAATATGCTTTTAAAACTCCATTAGTCATTTCTTTAAAAGTGAGCTTATGACTCTATGCTGAAATTTAGCAACTGAATCATCTTCTCTTTGTAAGGCAACTCTCCAAGTGTTCAAGATGACAATAAGAATCACAAGTATTTCCAGAGTGTCTACCATGCTCTACTTTCTGGTTAACTCCAATCATCAGGATTCAGCAAAGCAGGCATTAGGAATCTCATTATAACAAATGAGTAAAGCAAACCTTAGAAGTTAAGCTACTTAACCATCATCACCTGGGTCTTTAACAGCAGAGCCAAGATTGAACCCCGGTCTGTCGTCTCTAAAGCCCATTAAACCACTCTGCTCCTTTCCAACATCACATTTTACCACAAATCACAGTCCTTCCAAAGCATCAGTTGAACCATAGCTGCAGAACTCTCGACAATGAGAGTGTGGTGGAAAGTGAGGCAAGAAACTGGGCAGTCTGCACTGAGCCGATTGGCCCCAATGTAATTAAGTCTGCTGGTTGTGAGGCCTCTGAACTTCTCAGTAAGTGAGTGGTCCAATATGAGAGAAGAGAGTCAATAAGGTCCATTAGAAAACACAGAGATAATTTCTCAATAAATTGTGTGGGAGGCATACCACCAACTGGGAATAAGATGTATTCATCCTAATATGTGAGCATATAGAGAATTCTAGAAATCAGTGTAGCTTAGGGATAATGCAGACCCTCAGGATTCTTCATGTGCCCTGCTTTGACTACTGGAACCATCCCAATAATGCCACAAGCATGAGGACTGGGGGCTCTGAAGAATAGAGCTCTCAACTTGCAATGTATCATGCGAGGAGGGATGGCACAGCTGTTAGGAGTTCTGGGTTCAGATTGGCATCATATCCCAACTCTGTCACTTAGCTCAATCATGGGAAAGTGACTTGACTTCTCTACTAAGCCTCAATTTCCTCATCTGGGAAAAGGGGATAATTACAGGACTCATGTCCTAGGATTGTTATAGGGTTTAAATAATATTCTTTCATGTTAAGTGCTCAGTACCATGCCTGACACAGAATAAGCTCTTGATACATATCATCCAACTAATGACAATAATGTATTTGCAAATCTTGCAGTTAATGCAAATGAGAGTGGCCAAATACTGTTTTATGCCAATGAAGAATGCAAAAGACTTATTATAAACAAGTTCCCTTTTTCTAATGAAGGAAGTATTTGTATTAAGTTTTATACTTACAGGTGAAGTCCCCAATTCAACCATGATATAGCCAAATGGTCCTTAAAGAAAACAACTATCACCATGCATCCTTACTTCTTTTCTATTTATGACTTTTCTTTTTTTTAATTTATTTATTTTTATTGTTTTTGAATCCCACAAGAATTACATAAGCATGTTCTCCTCGAAAAATGTTCAATAGAATATGAGACAAAGAAAAGTCACCTTCCACTGGCCTTTCCCACCTGTTTAACCGTCGCCACTCCCAACAACATCTAACTCCACCCCCAGAGGAAATAGTGCTATTAAATTTTCTAGGGACCCAAATACAATGTTACTAGATTGCCACCATCTTTTTTATTATTATTTTTATTTTTTAATTAAATTTATTGGGGGCGACATTAGTTAATAAAATTATATAGGTTTCAAATGTATAATTTTATATATTATCTGTATACTGCATTGTGTACTTATGACCCAAAGTCATATCTCCTTCCATCACCATATATTTCACCCCTTTTACCCTTTTCTACCTTTCCCCTCCCTCCTTTCCCTCTGGTAACCACTAAACTGTCGTCTGTATCTATGAGTTTTTGTTTGTCCTGTTAGTTTGTTGCTTTCAGTTTTGTATCCCACATATGTGTGAAATTATATGGTTCTCAACTTTGCCATCGTCTCTTTTTCCTGAGTCTTCCTTTGTTCAGTTTCACTCTGGGCATCTATGCGGTCATCTTGTCTAGAAAGCCCCTCTCTTTAATTATGCCAAATGACTCCTTAATACAGTCTTATAGCATCCTCTTAGAGCAGCATTTTTATATTTATTTGTTTAATCATGTGATTACTTCCTGTCTCCCCCATTATACAGGAAGCTCCATAAAAAAAGTACATTTACTTTTGTTCACTACTGTACCCCTAGCACCTGGTATAGAACTTGGCCCACAGGAAGAGTTCGACAAACCTTTGTTGAGTAAATGACTGTAATTTATTCATTAGGCTGTCACCAGATAGTAACTAGAGTAACAAAAGATTTGAAGAGTTGATAATTTCAAATAGGAACCATTCACCTAATTAGGACAAGAAAATTATTTTTCAAAGAAAACCACAAAAGTCAGAAGCACAAGGCTCTCCACCAGTGAATGAACAAGACACAGATGATCCCTTCTCTTATGATAACATCCTTGCCAAGAAATGCAATGCAAGTTTCAATTGAGGATTTCTGAATTTTTTTTATGGGCACTATAAAGCATTCATTTCTAAAATAGCAACTAACTATATATGACACAAAGATGGTTTAGCCCAGAGAGACCAAGTGACCCAAATGATCATTTTCCTCTATCTTTGGGTTTTAGAGAAAGTACTTCCTGTTTTGTCTTGGAATTAAGAGATTTGTCAGAGAGAAAATATGCTTGCTCAACGTGGCTGATTACAGTCTTGTGTATTTACGGTCAAAATTCCTTGATATTGGTCAACCCAAATGTGATAGCCTGGTAAGGGACGAGAATGTGCTGAGTCTTTTAACATATATCTAATAAACACTGGCTCCATGCCTTGCCGGAGTCTGCAAAAGGCAGTTGATGCCAAGGTCTACTGCTCATTGTTCATTCTTATTTATTCTAAAGTTGGGAGGCTGACTAGAGTATTTATTAGGCATGAGACCTTAAGCAGATTACGGAGCCTCAGCTGCTCCTTCAATCAAAAGGGTAAAATTAAATTATCCCTGCCATGTCTCTTGCGTTGAGATGTTGGTAAAGAATCACATAGCAGGCTTTCTAAAGTGCAAAGGACTTTTACGAGCACAGGATATTATGAAGGGAGAACAGAGTTCTGGTTTTTTTTGTTGTTGTTGTTTTTTAACAGAGTATAGTAGGCACCTAAAAATACTTGTTGCAATAAAAGTGGTAATTATGTCCACACAGTGATGATGATAATTTCATGGATCTTTTAACTGTTAGTTTTAGAGGAGGAGACCACACACCAGGGCCTGACCACAGCATCTGGTCATACTGGGTATTTGATAAGTGGTTATTCAATGCTCAAAGGTATTATTTTCCACTGAAAAAGGCTTAAACTGACTCCAAAGTTCTTTCTTTACTCATTCTTTAACAGTAAATACTTGTAAAGCATCTACTGTTAGAAAATCAAGTTTTAAGAAATGTTAAGAAATTCTCCACTTAATAACTAACATTGGTTGATAATTAAAAGCTGATCAAAATGCATAACTTTATCCACACAAGCATTAGTTAAGAGGTTTTCCCACGAAACAGAATGGCTATACTACCGAAGAATTTTTTCTTTCCTTTAATCTCTTATTTATCAAAACAAGAAGTTCGATTATTCACATATGACTTGGTAAAGTCAGAAAAGTAATTCAAAAGGCAACCAAATCATAATTGCTATGACGCAGATGCCAGTTATATAGTTAGTATGAGTCCTTAAAAGATTCATGAAACTAAAACTGCTTCAGTAGTCTATGGCTGAACAAGCACTAAAGTCATTTTAAAATGCCCATTCCTCATTACTCCTCCCTATATACTGACCATCACTGCCATTGAATATTATGCAAGTAAATACATTACTGGTTATGATACACGTATTACATTTTTGACAGCCAACGTTTCTGAAGAAAGCTAAAAGCATAAACTTTCAGGTTAGACAAACCTAGGTCTCTATGCTGACTCTACTGTATACCAGCTGAAGTTGGGCAGGTTAAGGATGCTCTCTGTGCTTTAGTGTACTCATAAGGGGAGATGTTACTACCCTTCTCACAGAGTCATTGTGAAGGATGAAAGAGGTAATACAGGTAGGCACTTAGCACAGTGCTCAATATAAGGTGTGGTGTTTGCCTGGTAAATAGCAGCTGTTGTTGGTATTGTGGCTCACAGTTCTGGAAGCCAGAAATCTAAAATCAAGGTGTCACCAGGGCCACACTTCCTCGGGAGGCACTAGAGGGGAATCCACTCTACCTTTTCCTTCTTCCAAAGGCAGCTGGCGTTCCTTGTGGCCACATTACTCCATTCTCCACCTGTATGGTCACACTGCCTGCTTCTCTTCTGTCTGTGTCAAATCGATCTCTGCCTGACTCTTATAAAAACACTTTATTGGATTTAGGGCCCAACTTGATAATCCAGGATGATGTCCTCATCTCTAGATCCTTAACTGAGATAAGGTCAAATATGACAACATTCACAGGTTCCAGGGATTAAGCCAAGGACACGTTTTGGAGGGCCACCATTCAGCCCACTATAGTCTCTCATCCTACATGCTCTTCCAGACCATCCCAATCCCACCCTCTTGTATGTGTGGAGTCTATGTGCCATCCCCGTGAACCTAGACAGGATTCTGTGTCTGCCTAGACCTGCAAAGTGGAAGTGACATGATCTGACTTCTGAGTCTAGGTGGCAACAGCATCACGCGCATCCACCTTGTTTAAGTGGAACACATTCTGGAACCCAGCTCCCATGCGAACAGGACGCCCAAATTAGCTCGCATGGAGGAGCTCACAGCCAGCCTCGACTACCCACATGCATAAGTAAACATGCCTCTAGATGATTCCGGCCCCAGCTGCTGAGATGCCTCAGCCTCAGATTCTCCCCAATTCAAGTGCTAGCAGAGAGAAGCTGTGCCCACTAAGCTCTGCCCAAACTAGAGATTCCTGAGCAAAATAAATTATTGCTGTTATATTAAACAACTAAGTGTCTGGGTGGTTTGTTGGGTAGCAATAGATAATAAGACCAATTATTCATTAAATAACTGAAGACATTAAGATTAAAAAAAAAACAGCACATGAGATGTATTTCCTGGCATTTAGCATCTTGGGTTTTTGTCTAAATATAGCATGAATGAATATAAACACACACACAAACACACTTCTAGAGCAGAAAGTGATTCAATATCTCTCATTCTGACTCGAAGAATATGGGAGGATATAACAATTAGACACAGAAACGATTTGAGCTCTGAAGGATCTGTATACCGCTTGTTCCAAACTGCATATTTTACATATTGGGAGAAAAAGGCTCAGAAAAGGTCCCTGACCTTTTTCCACCTCAATACAGCTCGTCATCCAACAGAAGCCCACCTTGCTCCTTGTAGCTAGGCAAGACGAAACACTTTTCAGTCTATTTTCCCAATTAGGAATCCTGAAAGGAGGAGAGACAACGAGACAACGAATGGGTGTGTGGAAAAGGAACAAAGCTTCTATAAACACAGTTACTCTGGGCCATCTGTTCATCAGATTGTGAGAAACTTTCTTCTCTTTCTGTTAAACTGAGTTTTGTTTGTTTGCTTTCCTACCTAATCCCATGGCTCTGGGTCTTGAAAATTGTTCAGGGCACAGAAAGGAAAGGCAACAACTGCTATATGGAAAAAAATGAAAAACTTCTTTGATCAGGGTCTTGGCACACTCCCCAAGACCCACCTAAGGAATAGGGTAATAGATTCTAGACCTGTTCTGTAACAGAGAGCTTTCTACAGTGATGAAAATGTTTCATATCTGTTCTTCAGATAATGGCAGCGACTAACTCCACATAGCTCTTAACATTTCTGATGTGGCTGCTGTGACTGGGGCACTGCATTTTTATGTTATTTAATTTTAATTTCATATTGGACAGTGCGGTTCCAGACAAAGCATTTACACAGGCACCTCCACTTAGAAATCCCAGCTAAAGATTCTCAGGTGACCCAATTGACCAGAAACCTCACATTTACTGGGTTTCTTTCTACAGCCTGAATCAACCCCTCTCTGCTATGGAAGGAGTGACCCTTATGGTAACATAACCCCTGGAGATGTGGAACTTCTCTCCTACGACCGCTTAGTGCCTCAATAACAGGCAACAGAGCTCCAAGACGCGGCCACGGCTTCCAATTTCTGAGAGTTATTCAGAGTTCATGACCGCATGACTGATTAGACCTAAAAATTGCATGTGTGAGCGGCTATGTGTGATGTATGAAGACAGCAATATTTCCAGGGAGATTTTCTGACATTCTTTATTTTTCTCAATTCGAGATGCAAAAAAAAAAAAAAAAAAAAAAAAAAAAAAAAAAAAAAAGAGTTTTGAGTGTATGAAAACTATAATAGTGGCAAAGGTCATGAATATGATCCAAATAATAGGCTAGAGTTGCACAGTAATTTGTTTATAATTGGCTCTCAGTCTTTTCTGTTTGACCTCTCAAGAGTATAATTTGCATCCTGTTTGACTTTACCGGCGTCAGCTCCCCTTCTCCCCCACCACCCCCAACTTCCTTTCTCTCCAGAGGCCTGAGCTCTCAATACTGGAACCACAGTGTCAGAGGCTTTGCTATAAAGTTTAACTCAACCACTTTCAGGCTGCAATCACGGTGCTTTCTCTACTTTAAACACCATTCGAAAGGCATTATCCATCTTATAAGACTCAACTTAAGAAGTCTTCCAGTGCCTTCTAGCTTTAGTCGATTTTTTCTTCATACTCGCCTAAAAAATTTATCATTTTTGGAGCACATTAAAATGACACGTTTTTTTCTTCCTAGTAAATGATCTTTTAAAGTATAGAATTTTCTTTATTACAATCTTTAGTGTCCACACAAAGCACAATGTATTGCACAAATAGTGTGTTTAAGAAAAACCGACTGAACTGAGGAAAATTTGCCCAATAAATTGTATAAATTTGTAGTAAGCTTGGTTTATAGCATTTTGCGGCGATTAAAATGATCGAAATCATTCTTGATGATTTGCATTCATGCAAAGGTATAAAGCACAAAAGCACAGTAAGCTTCAAACCAAATAAGACATTACAGAGCCATATCCCAGGACTGCTCATGGGACAAAAATCAATTGTTGCCTCTTGTTTTTCTGCATTACAATTTTCATGTCGTCTAACAAAATAACATTTGGGCAACTTTTCAGATTGATGAATTTGAGTTAATGGAGGGGCAGCGACCCCAAGAGTCAGAGTGCTGAGAGACGCAGGCACGATGTCCTCCACATAGGAACCCTTTCCAAGTTCCCAAGTGGAGCTGCCATCTGTGAATAGGTGCTACTCTAACCAACAATATAGTCATTAATGGCATTAAATAAAAAGTACATCGAAAGCCAATCATATCATTTTCTCTCATTTGCTGAGCAAATCTTTATTATCTAGGATGATGTCTCCTGCTTCTACTTCATACTCCATTATTACTCTTCTTTTCTTATGTAATTAAAATGTAGCAGGTAGTTGATATACAGGAGGGAGTGTCTATATTAAAAATACCTTTTCATAATCAAATCCAAGCACTCATCTCATTTATGATCTGACTACCTCAATAAATCAACTCATACTTCATTTTAAGAGAAATATAAAGCTCTATTAACCCATCCTGACACACTTTAATTTAAAGTGACTGTCTCTTCATATTTTTTCTCATTTATTCAATAAACATTCTAAGTATCTACAATGTGCTAATAAGGAAGGTGCTTAAAGCTGTGGATACAAAGATGAATAGTTTAAGCTTACTGTCTTCTGTTGTTCACAGCCTACTCCAAGAAACAACCAGGAAAATAAAGGCAGTACTGCGTGTCCCCCAACCCCACCCCACCCCCTGACTGCATGACACCAGGCACAGCAAAACACAAATGTCAGCTTCACCAAGAATAAATGAGAAGATAAAAGCTTAAAAAGGGCAACATTTACAGAAAACCAAATGTAGATACCATTTTTGCATGAATTTTGACCTCTTTAATGGGAAAGAAGTCTGGGCTGCTCAGAACAGGACTCTGGGAATGACATGGCCTTGTTCTCCCAGGCCATAGCCAATGGGGTATCTCACTGGGCCTATGGGCAAGAAAGCAAGGTATAATATGGTGTGCAAGATCCTCTGGGCCAATGTAGCTCCCTCTCTGGGATTTCACCTAGGCAACAAGAGCCTGGGACAGGTAGAAGTGGGAGCTAAAATGGACAGGTCATTGTAGAGGGCAAGGCAAAGGCAGATGTATAAAGTTGGAAGGAAGAGGAAAACCTGAACAAACACAGGGAGTTAATCAGAAGCAAGGATAGGCAGAATGCAGCCTGCAAACAGAATAGTATGTTCCAGGGCAAGATCAATGCCATGAGGTCCAGGAAATCAGGAGGTGGACATCCCCAGAGGGCCCTTTGGTTCCTGACAGTGCTCTAGGTACCACGGCTGTGAGGCCCACCCATGCTCCCATGAGATCCTCTCCCCTACCCGTGGCATGTGCACCCTTACTCCCCTTTACTGGACTTAGCTGGACAGGGTCGCAATTTTTTGAGCCTTCCCCAGGCAAATGATGCATCAGCATTCTGAGTTATGGAACACACTGGCCATTCTCTCTGGCTTTTACTGTTTCACAATGTGTCCAATTTACAAGTATTAGAATGCCTTCCTCTGACCCTCAGTAGATCTTTATCTTACTTTAGGGTAAATAAATCATGTTTTAGACATTGCACTGAACAAATCCAATTTGTCTTCATGAAAAATAGCACTTCGAAAATGGGCAGTATAGTGTACTGGATGGCATGATCAAGAGGCTGAGCTCTAGAGCCAGACTCCCTGTGACCTGATCCCAGCTTCATCGCTCACTGGCAGCATGACCTTGGGCAAGTGACTGCACTTTTGGGAGCCTCTGCTTCCCCATCTGTAAAATGTTACAGTGGTGCCCACCTCACAGGGCTTTTATGAGGATTACATAGGAAGAATATAAGTTCTGTAGAAGTTTTTATTAAACAAGTGGACATTCATTTCTTACGTAATCACAAATACAATGGTTTGAATTTTGTTAATTTTGATGAAGAGAAATAGAAATTAGGAAATCTATTATACACAGGTACACATAGTTATAATTTATTGAGGATCTACCATATGCCTGGCACCGACTAGGTACTTGACATCCATCATCTCATGAATGTGGTCTGCAGGAAGGCAGTTGACAATTAACAAACACAAGCTGACTGTGTACCGGGCATGAGGCTGGGGCGACAAAGATGAACAGAACACAATCTCTACTCCAGAGAAGTTTCTGTCATAATTGGGGTGCTGAAGCTGGGTCAGGCAACCTCGCTATCTACTTTGGTTCAATCATCTACAATATGAGGATGTCTGATGAGGTGATTCTTAAGGTTCCTATTTCATCTAATCATGAATTCTTTTACACTCACTAGATTAAGAGATCAAGCCACTTATTAATAATTACCACGCCTTTTAAGTTTTGCCACTTAATAACCACTTGTTCTAGATAATTAATACCGTAGTATTTCGGGAGGTCTTTGAGGTCAAATGTAAAGCCCAAAAGACAATAACCATAACGTTTGCACGGGAAGGTGCTTTATGGTCTTAAAGGACACCTAAGTCAACGCATTCTTTTCTCTACTGAGTCCCAAGGAACAAGGTATTGTAGTTCATGGCCGGCCAGGCATCCAGTTCCCTAACACTCTTGCTAGGCCTTTCTGCACTGCCCTGCAATATATCAAACTGGTTAACAGACCAGGTTCCAGTCAGACTGATTGGATTCAAATCTCTACTCTGCCACTCTGGAACTGTGTGATCACAAATCAAGTTATTGAGCCTCTCTCCTCCCTTATGAAGTTGATATCATGACACTACCTACCCTCCTAACGATAAAGTTAGATAATATTTATTCATTGCAAGAGCATGGTGCCTGGCACAAAATGAGCCTTCAACAAATGAAGCACCTACTGTGTGCCAAGCGCCGTTTTAAACACTACTTTCATCACCTCATTTACTCTTCATAACCATCCTGTGACTAGGTAGGTACTCTATTATTCTCAGGAAACTGCAACACAGAAAGCTTGAGAAACTTGCCTAAGCAGCAGAACGTAAATTTGTACCTAGAGCATCTGTCTCTGGAGTCTGAGCTTTTAACCACTACAAGGGGATGTAGGGTTGCTCATGACGTTCTGTTGCCAACATCAAGACTCCTTGCGGGTCAGAGGCTCCTACAAAAGCTTAATGTGAATTAACTCACTGAGTCTTCACACCAACCTATGACACAGATATTAAGTTTATATTTACATTAATACAACAAGGGGATAAACAGAAGGTAGAAACAGTGGAGGGAGAGCGTCATCGGCTGCAGTGCAAAGAGAAATGAGATAAGGACTAAACCGTCAGGACTAGCAGGAAACTACTCCAGGCAGAAGATGTCACTGAAGACGTCCGATGGGAGAGAAATTGGTGACTAGATGACACAGGGTGGGCAACAAAGATGATAAACCATTTTGCCAGCTTCAGAGTTTTGCCGACGAGACAGATCTTCATAGCAATTAGGGGGAGGAGGTACTGTGTAGTGGAAAGAGTTGAGCTTTGAAGGCAAGACCCAGTTCTGTTACTTTCTAGCTGTGTGTTTTTCAGAAAATCCCTCAACTTCTCTGAGAGTTGGGTGTTTATTTTTTTACTAAAATGGACATAATGATTCTTAATTTGTAGAGTTTTGAAAATTAAATGAGATATTTTAAATGCCAAGCACAGTGATACACAGAATAGATAATAACTATTTGTACCCTTGTACAGCACAGAGTATGATAAACTAGGTCAACTCATGGGTGTTCACAGCATAGGTAAGCCACACACTCCTCCATGTAGGAAAAAATTGAGGAGAAAAGTATAACCTCGCTGTCCTGCCCAGTAATGAGCATCAGGATATTGTGCTAAGAGCAAAGGAGAACAAAATCATTTTTCTTCTGATTTATATCTGGGACAAAGAAAACTTGGTTGGCTGTCTGTCAAGAGCATTATAATGGACGGACTCTTCCAGCATATATCCTTGGGGATGGCACAGAATGCAAGCCTGACAACACAGTGAATTCTGGATATCCAATCTTGGATAAATTGCCAAGTCCTCAGAAACACTTTCAGATGACATCATTCTCTTGGTTCGTTATTACTCAGAGGGTTCGATTACAGTGTGAGCTTTCCCAAATCCCAAAGTACCGACTATTCCAGGCATACAAAATAATCGCCCTTTCCTATCGGCAGTATTTTTAAATCCCTGCACAAAATGTTTGACGTCTCATTGATTCCCTTTGCTCTTTCACCTCCACGTTCTCCAACAAAGCACTGGTTAATACTTCATTCATTTTCAAGATCTTCACCATCAGTAAATTATTATTTGAGGAATAGAGTTATACTTCTAAAAAAATATGTTTTATACTGTGGTTGGTAGAAAAATATGCTTTGAACTTTCAGGGAAAGACTAATTTTCTGGCGCTTCGGCCCTATTTGCTCAAATGCATTACTGTTATAAAGCACCAGTTATGGCTAATAATAGCATTATTCTCACCTCGTAAGTACTTGGTTTGGTAAAGCTTTAAAAACTCTCAACCGTGGCAATCAATTTAGTTAACTATGGGAAATGGCCTATTTCGTAGAGATTATTACCTTAATGTCATATTGCTCCCTAAGCTCACACACACACAGAATGAATCATCACTCAGTACATACTTACATATACCTCTCATGATTAGGCTTGCCAGACAAAACATACTCTAAAGGCCATCTATATATAATATCACCATTATCAAGGTTTGAGTTCATATTCGCCATGCTCACCCCTAAATCTTGTAAGTTCTATAAATTGACTTCAGGTCAAAATAGATGAAAATAACAAAAATAGCCCCAAGTAGAGTATTCAGGAAATACATGAGTTTTGGCTGAGTTCCAGTGGGAAGGTCATGAATTCTATCTTGCTTTTTGGGCCCTGCAATCCAAACACCTCACCAGCCAGAACCTGGGAGTATTCCAGAATGTCTTGCAGTCCCTCAACTCCTACATGTTCCTATATCCAACCAGTAGTTGAATTGATGTGTCAGTTCCACCTTTTAAATGTCTTTCCAACATTTATTCTCCATTCTACTACCCTAGCTTTAGTCTTTCCCGACTTAATATTGCAATGCAGAAACTTTTCCATTTTATAAGTTTGTGAAATACAAAATAAAAACATTACATAACATGCATCTCAACAAATAGTAAATGTGGTGACTTTAAGACCAAATAGACCCAGGACGCCCTTTAGAGCTCCGAACCTTGGGAAACTTTTCCCATTATATCACATCCTCACCTGTACAGGCATCTAGACTACAAATCTTATCACATTTCTCTCACCTGCTCAAAATACTGCTCTGAATTCTGTCTGTAAAGAAAGTTAAAGTTCAAAAAGCACCTACTGAGTCTAACTCAGAAACAGGAGTTAATGTGTTCCAATAGTCTAGAGCATATTGCCTTGGACCCTACAATCCCCTGGAAACTGACTTGTACCCTCTTTCAAACTTAATGTTGCAATACTGAAGAGTTTTTTCAAAGAACTGCACTATTTTCCTCCTCAAGAAAGAAATCTATAAAATTAAGGTAATTTTTCGACTAGTTTCCTAGCTTTAACTACAAGTATTAAAAGGGAGCCATTCCGATGCCTGAAGTAGTATCTCTAACCTAGGTTTACAGAGTCCTAATTAAGTCCCAGTGAAGGACCAATAGCCCTTTCCAGGAGTGATGAATGAAGGCACCCAGAGAAAAGATGCAGCGAGCCCTTGCTCTTCCCAAAGTTCAGTCTGCCTAAGAAACGTGCAGGAAAATTATTATCTGGAGTGATTAAGTGTAATAATAGATACATGAAAGGAGCTACAGGAGCATCAGGAAAGGTTCTGCAAAGCAGGGAAGATGAAGAAAAGCAGCCCAAGCAGATCATACTGCCCAGGCAAGGCAAGGAAGTGTGACTACGCATACTGTGTTAGGGACAAAAATGAATTACTTACTTTCGACATCACAAGGAAAGGATTCCAAGGGCAGCAGATTACTGCCCTTTATGCCCTCATTAAAAAGTTAAATTACTTATATTGCTAGAATTGCTAGGAAATCTTTTGGAAGACATAAAAAATCTCGGAATAACTCCAGAAATAATTTTTGCCAGGATTTTCTTTTCATTTGAACTTCGACAAGTAAATATTCAATCAGCAGAGTGGCCCCAATTATCAATAGCAAGAATTTCTTCAAAAAAGTATAAACACAAATTCTTTAAAAATGAAATATAGCTACCCTTCTCTCATTTCCATCTTACCCAGGCAGTGGCAAAGAGAATTTTCTCCCCCCAAATCAAGGAGACTCAATTTACCATAATAATGAAATAAATACCAGGTATAAGTAGTTAAAATTCCTAGATAATCTCCAAAGTCTAATTGTATTCAGATGTTTCAAATTTTACCTCACAAAACCTTTCACAATCATTACTAAACTTCGGGAAAACTTACTACTTTGAACTTATCCCATATCTCCTTCTGCAGTATTTACTCAAAGTGCTTGTAAACTGCAGGATATAGAACACGGTTATCAAAACAGAGGGAAAGCATATGCGAGAATGTAAAGCGGGGAATGCCTCTAAATTAGATTACCAACCTCCGAGGAACTGAGATTACAAAGAACTGAGTCCATTCTCACAGGTAATCTAAAAAGAATTATTATTATTTTAACCAAAACACCGGGTTGCCGCACATTTTGAATACTATTCGAAACCATTTTTTCACCTTCCTCCTTGCCCCACACTTCCTCTTCCCCCGAGGAGAGCTAAAGAAACTTGTGTGGTTTTACTTACAATTGTGAAGTTCATGACTTTGAGAATCCAGATGGTCATGGCCAAGTTCACCAGTATTAAAATCATCAGGAGCAGGACAAAGAAATACAGGCATCTTTTCCGCCAGCCATAAATCCCCACTTTGTATACCTGTGGCCCCTCGGAGCTGGGCATGGTGCTCCGGTGGTGTGTGTACTGTTCCTGAGGCATCTGAAATAAATGAGGTGAGAGAGAAGCACTCGCATTAAACTGCCAAGAGGAAAAAGGATAAAGGAAAAGAAAGGGGAAAAAAATCAACTGATGAAGAGATATGGTTGGCTGCTATCTACACATTCCCCCCTCCTAACAACTCAAAATCTGTTTTCTCTGGACAAAAGTGGCTCCTCTGGATGCTTGCGTTAGGCTTCTCATTTTATGCAGCCATCTCTCACGATGTACACTGAGACATTCGCATACACACATATCATGGGAAGGACAAGACTCCTAGGAGGACATTTTCCAAATGTCTCTTAGAATCCAACATCTTCATAGGGAGACAAAGATTTTTCAAATTCCTGAGGCTAAAATTTAGAATTTGTCTGAGAAAATAAATTTACCCCAGCAGTTCACTGTGATGGTATAATAATACCATTCAGGCAATTTATTCACCGGTAACAACCTCAAGCACAATCATTCCGTATTGCCAGAAAGTCAATGGTGAAGGTAACAATTTTGATCTTCTCTCTCTTCCAGAGTTCAAAGGGGTGCTGATGAGCACAAAGATGAAGCCTCACTTGACTCAGGAATCTTCAACAAGTGATAGCTTGGGCTTAAATGCTTCCTTTGATGGAGAACTTACTACCCTCAAAGTTAGTCCTTATGAGTCAGACAATTCTAATCAAATGTTATCAATCAACTAATTTATTTAAAAAACATAAAGGAGACTCAAAGTCAAGTAAGGTGTGAACACGCCTTCCGATGGCTTGCAGGCTAATGGGAGGAATGAGCTAGTTAAACAGTGAGTATAGTAGAGTGTTAGAAAAGCTAAGTTAGGAAAATATCTGTCGATATTAGTAGGCCAATCCCCTTTAAAGTAAGGAAGCTGCCCCAAACCCCCATTACACAAATTATCTTTATACCAGCACTACTAATTAGGTACAAATCTAAGTAAGCATATCGCTTACCCGAAATTCTAAAACCAAACCAAATTTTAAAATGAAATACAAAGCTACCAACATGTATCATTCAAAATGGGAAATAACTGACAACTACAAAGGGTGATGACTTGCTAAAACTAAAAGGATAAGTAGTTCCAAGGACTTGAGCACAGCATCTCCTGGGCACAGCATCCCTACTCTGCCACGAAGCATGTGAAAACAGGGCCCCTACTGATTTTCTCCAAATTATTGCACAACCTTTATTTGAGGATTTTACTTCATTTAGCCCTCATAGAGGCATACTTCATTTTATAAGAATAATGCCTGCCTCTGTTTAATTTCATGTTACTTGACAGCAATTAAATTAGTGACATGTGGTGCCAATGTGACCATGGTGACAAACAAAATGTGGGCCCTAAAATCACATCCTTGGTTATTAGGTCATCTTCCAGATGGTTCAGAATACGATTCTTTTATGGTTTTCAGATAATCATTGAAATGTATGCATAAAATCTAAAAATCCCTCCAGAGAACTCATGGCCTTTAGATTTCAAGTAAGAATTCACTTGAAAAACCAAGTGAATTCTTACTTGTGGTCAACTGAAATGCTCAATAAAGGCCTGCATGACATCTGTCTCATTCTAAACACTATCCTAGCACTGAAATCGGGCGCTACGATAACTATCTGTTTAAATATATGTGTGTGGAATAAATAAGTGAAAAAACAAATGCATAAATGATGAACAAATGAATGATTTTCTACCCACTATGAAATCTGCTGCTGTCTGGGGGCATACAAAAGTTGAACCCAAATACCATGGGGAAGTTCTAGTTTATATCTTTGCAAATTTCCATTCCAAGCTCCCAAAGCACTGGGTTCCCAATCATCAGTGAGGTTTATGCTATAAGAAAATCTCTATTTTACTATTCAGCTCCTTACAATTCTGTAGATCAGGGCTATGTTCTAACAACATGGGAAGACAACACAGTCATGGCTCACTGGCCTTTTTACAAAGATCAATTAAAAGAGAGAAAAATGTCTTATAAGTCTTAAGGAAATTAGGTCTTTACTTTCTGTTAAATTATATTCTGTAAATTAAGGAAATGATCATAGAATCTTAGAATTATATCTGGAATGTCCCTTGATTCTAATCAACTAATTTTATAAATGACCTGATTTAAGAATAGAGAAAGTGACCCACCTGTGCATGGCTAGGGTAAGGACAAGACTAATAGGAGTTGACTCTTGTAGGTATGATGAACAATGAGAAGTTCTTCACAAATAAGTGGACAAATGAGAGATACTGTCACCGCACCAGTTGCCTTTTCTCTGACATTTGCCCCAACCAATGGAGGAATTATATAACTTAACAACAAAACAGAAATGACATGTTCAATATCTATAAGAGGCTGGAGAGATGAATATCACACTTAAAATTGTTTTTTTCATACACAGATTGTTACAGTTTGCCAGATATTAGGGATTTTCTCCATCCGGGGTTCTCAATCCTGACACACATCAGATGTACCTATGGAGCTTTTCAAAACATCTACACTCAGGTCAATTAAGTAAGTCACAAGAGTAGGACCCACGCATCAGCACTTTTAAAAGCTCCCCAGATAATCCTAACGTGTAGACAAGGTTGTATACCACTAGTCTAGAATAATGTCTCTTGATGCAGCAGAATCCAGAAGAAACTTTTAACAAATATATATTTAAATTCTGAGCTCTACAATGGAATTAGAACTGTTAAAAAGCTTTCCAGGTCATTTCGAGCATTTGGGATAACTTATCTAAAAGATGGTCTCCCTTTTTTTTCATAGTACAACCATTTCAAAACAAAAATCTTGAAGCAAACTCTTCATATAAAATAGGAAGAAAGCAGGGCTCCTCTGCTTAAAGCAAGAATGAAGGCTTGGCCACTTCTGTAGAGCCCTTGAACTCCTAGAAACCACTGATGTCACCCGACACAAACTTATTGACTAGCTGAGTTGCTCAAAGCCCAGAAGAGGAAGCAGCCCCCTTTCAACTCATATAGCGAATTAGAATTCAAAGGGGATCAGAACTTAGATCCTCCGACGCCTGGTGTAATGGCCTAGTCTCTATGTCACGAGGGCTCCCATAGTATCTCCACCACAGCCCCTGCCTACTTTCATGAGCCAAGAGAAGCAAAATAACTCCAATCTGCATCTCTGTAATTAAAAAAAAAGATAGAGTGATGGATAGATCAATCAATAGATACATGAGGAGTAGGGAAGAGAGTGAGCAATTTTATATGAAGGATTATGTTAGGAAGCCTTGTCAGCTGAACATAAAGTAATGGACACATCTGTTGTCAGGACTCCTGCCTGGAAAGAGAAAATTTAGATATGCTGAGTACATTAATTTTTTTTTTTTTTAGTAAAAAAAATCAAAATATGTTGAAATGATAAAAACATAAGAGAAAAGACAATCTCCAGACTGCGTTTCTTTTTGATTCTTCCAAAAAGAAGTTTGCTGTCCAAGGAATGAAGATGAAGTTTCAGGTCCTTCCTTGTCCAGGTCCCTTCCTTGGCCCTAGGAGGGGCTATAGTGATGCCCTAACAGCTCTATACATCTTAATAAAATTGGCTTAAGAAAGATGTGTTATCTGCAACTAGCTAAGACCCTGTTCTTTTACAACTTCCCTTTCTTTTGGGGGGCTTTGGAAGATTTACGTGTATTTCCGAGGTCTAACTAACAGGAACTAAAATTGGGGGTTCACATAGTTTGGGTGCAGTGGTATACATTTTAAATGGTTTGCAGACACGTCCTTGCAGAGGTACATTATTGCTAGCTGTCCTGGTGTAGGAATTCTCTCAGGGCCAAAAGACAAATTCACTGTAAACATATCCCATAATGGCCAGCACCAGAGAAACCAGAAGCTACTGGGACATTTTTTTCTAATCATCTAAAATTTCAAATGCAGAATTCCATTCTCATGGTCAAAACAGAAATTCTCTCCTGTCAAGAATATACTCAATTCAGCATCTATAATTAAAATGCTCCAGTTTTTTTTTATGGGAATCATAGAAAATTGAATTAATCAGAATTCTTGTGTTTGCGCTGTGTGTCTGTATTCTGTATGCAAAGTTACATCTTTTTGCATCGCAACCATCCGTAATAAAAAAGTAACTTCCATTGGAATTTACATAGGAGACGCTTGTCTTTCGATTGTCTGTACAGAAAGTGAAAGTGCCAAACAGCTGTAATATAAGGAGACTAGGAAAGAATATGCAACCAAAAACTAGAATAAGTATGTCAGTTAATTATTAAAATATTAATATTTTCTGGAGTTTGATATGCCACCTTCTAAAATTAATAATTTTCTTTCTCATTCTAAATACATATTCATGTTTTTAACTTAAGTTTATATTTCTAATTCTTTGGTTTTTCTCTTAAAACAGCCCCACATATTGTTTAAGCTTCAGGCCCCACAAAACCCAGATCCTCCTCTTGCCTCTCGTAAGGGGCCTCAAGTGTACACCAGAACCTCTGTGTAACACCACCACGAGACATCACTGCTTAGCTGAGCTCAATGGGAGGTACAATTACCTATGTTCCACTGGAAGTGATTTTCAGACTTTTAAATGCATAAGAAACACTCTGAGAAATTGATTAAATGTAGATTCTTAGGCCTCATGCCAGAAGATTCTAAATTAATAAGTCCTGGTGCATCCCAGAAATCTGTGTTTTTAACAAGCACCAAAACTGATTCTGATGCTAATGGATGAGTCACCATGCTTCAAGGACACAGATTTTAATCTAACACAGAAAAATATGCCTGGCCCATCTTCGCCTCCACTTGAGTTGTTTCTCACCAGATCACTCTCTTCCCTCGCATATTCCTACATGAACGTAGTTTGCCATCCCTCATATTTTCACTGTATTCCTACCTTGGAGCTTTCATTTCCATCATTCTTTCAGAAGTATATTGAATATTATGCTCCTTGCAATGTTTGGTGTCTTGCTTTTCCAATGAGCACAGATCTTTCTGCTATATATAAAAATCTTAGCTTACCTTTATTATCTTCTCTATATGAGGCCTAATTTTAGTCTCATTGATGCCCAGGGTTCCCAGGTCTTTGGCAAACCCTTGGAATCTCATAAGGTCACCCATCTACTGAATTGGCCCATTCAAAAATCACTAGTGATGTCCCTGATCAAAATTCAATGTACTTTTCTTCATGCCCATTTTCCTTAAACCCTCTGAAGCTTTGAGTCTTTGCCAACTTCCCCCTCCCACTCAGAAATTTTGTCCTTTGGCATTGATGACTGCAGGTCCAAGGTATCCTTCCAATGCCTTTGACTACTATCAGTCTTTCCAAACTCTCCTCTCTGCTTCTTTCTTTCGGGTTCACATTTTGAGTTAGTGTTCTCTCTCTCTCATCTCAGAGACAATGTTCAATGTCATATTGCACTTTGTGCTATGAGAATGAAACTCAACTTATCACTTTTACTCATTCTCATTTCGAATTGGATCTGCCTAAATGTCTTTTACCCATCTACTCCCTCATATAATAACTAGTGATCATCGATCAGATTCTGTATACTGTGCAAAAGGTCTCAAGGTACCACAGGTAAGAAAAATTGCCTTGCCTTTATGCAGCTCACCGCCTGGGTGGTAGGGGAACAATGAACAAGTAAATGCACAAAGAAACAAAATGAACTGTATGAAGCACATACACTGAAATATATATCCGGTAATGTTAAAGAAAGCATCGTAGGATGGAAGGCATTTTATAAACTCATCAAGAGAACTCTCTGAGGATGTAACATTTATGTTGAGACTTGAAGGATAAGAAAAAGACAGCAAAGTGAAGACCGGGATAAAAACTGTCCCAGGCAGATGAAAGAAAGCAAAGGCCTCAATGTGGACAAGGTCTGTGTGGCTGGCTATAGTGAGTGAAGTGGAGAATGGCGGGAGAGGAGGCTGAAAAAAACTGGGAGTCAGACGACGCTGGGCCTTAGAGACCGTACTGAAAAGTCAGAGGTTACTGAAAAGTCAGAATTTGATACAAGAGAGTGATAATCTGATTTATAATAGTAGCAGGTCCCAGACCACAATAGGTGCAAGATAAATATTTGTTATTTGATGGCATTTAACAATCTTTCTTTTTCCTCCTTCTATACAATTGTATATCAGAACACTCCCAAAAGTTGAATAATTTGGCAAAATGAATCTCAATCAGTCTAAAATGTTCCCTGAGGAGGCATTTTTGCATCTGTGGGGGAGTATTAGGCATGTGAATTTTAAAAAGGAATCCCTCTATCCAAACACACCCGGTTCTTACAAGACAGAATTACTTTCCATCAGACTTTGGGACTAACTTTACTTTGTTAGACAACATTTTACAGTCATATATGTCATCTCTCTGAATATATCCTAAACTTTTCTAAGTATTTACAACTTCTCTTAACTCCTATAGCATCTAAACAATGGTATGTGTATGTATCTATGCAATTCTGTCTAGCTAGCCAGCCTTAGCATACATTTGTTCAATAAATGAATAAATGTCAAGCCAATGTTAAATAACAAAGCATATACTCCAGTAATAAGTAAATAGCTATAAGATCAGAAGCAAAGGAATGAAAACTTACACAACTTGCCCCCTTTCCGAAGGCGCATGCATTATACTCAGGTTAAATAAGCTTAAATACAGAGCATTAGTCTACTCTTTCATCAGGTTAATTTCAGTGTTAACCTATTTAAAAACAAATCCAGTTGACTTAAAGATCATTGGTTTCTTGCACACAAAATGCAATAGCATTATATTCCCCAAAGAATATAGAGCAACTTCCTGTTGCTTTGCCATTAGACAGCGGGGAACTACCAATAGTCAAGGCAATATCATAACATAATCATAATAATTGGTTAATTAAATAGTTGCCAAATATATAGATGTAGGGTTTCCAAGAAGGTGATTCTGGATGGGTGTATTACTAAAACATGATTTTGAGGGCCATAATCTCATTCAAATGTTCATACCTGGGATCACATACCATTATAGTATCAAGGCCTGATGCTAATTTAATGTGGGAGTCTCAGGGAGAAGATTCATTTTAATGCCTGGACTTGTGAAGAACCTCCTCTTAGGCTGTGTGATCTTGTTTCACTTCTGCCACTGCAGCCACCACCAACCCTTCAGTGACTTTCTGATACTTATGCAGGTTTTGCCAATGGCCTCACAAATGCCCAACATTAGTCATAGAAGCCTCAGAGGGATCTGCACAAATCTCATGATCCCTGTGAAGTCATCACAAGGATCCTTGAGTCAGGCTCGGCCTAAGTGGTCCCTGGGACCTGTAGCTGTTTATCATCTAATTAAGGAAGTTGCATTATATGTCCAGCTTAACCTATACTGAGCTTCAAAGTCATGAGTCCCACTTCTTTGATAACTCTTTGATATCTTATGCAGAAAATGGCCTGGTCATTCTCAAGTGGTCATAGATGTTTTACCATGTTGACTTCCCTTCCTAAATCTGGTCAGTACCAAATAGCTACTAGACAATCTTGTATTGCTCCTCTTCCTACATTTCAACAGTTGATATAAGAATGATGGAAGGTCTTGAGGCAGAAACATACACAGTTGGCATACTTTGTGAGGCTGAGCACATATTCTAGAATAATAATGTTTCAACCCATCACTTTCTGTCTGCATTCAGTGTTTTGTTTCAGCAGGGTTCTTCTTCAGGAGAAGAACAAATGTTTCCTTTTTTTCCCTCCCAAAGAAATATCTGGAAAGCAGTTATGGTATCTACATTATCAACCTGCTCTGGAAGAATGGATTGTTTTGAGAGATGATTAAAAAACAATCGGTAAACTTCTAAAGACACATCAGTGCCATCAAGTTTCCTGCTGATTCTTCTTCGGGCCCTGTAAAACTTTATGGTTCAGAGTCTTCTCTGAAAGCGTAGAACTGAGAACAAGTAGGTACTAACAGGCATTTTACTGTTTGTTGGACTCTTCTACCCACTAGGCTTCATAACTGAGTGTAATTCTGTTATAGTGACATATTGTGGGGGAAAGCACAGACCCAGCCTTCAAAGAAATTCTCAATCTTGATCTATTTTTAAACAGAAAAAAAATATTTTTGACATCTACCACATGCCAGGTACCACAGTAGATCCTGGCAACGTATAGGTCTTTGAATGGATGAATATGGTTATACTTCTGCTTTCACCAAGCTTGTGTTTAATGGGAGAGATGGACAATAAATGAGTAAATTAAGGAAACCATTAAAACTAAAGTTAGGTGACAGGAAGAAAACAAAGAGGATTTCATGATAGAAAATAGAGGGTGATCCACACTGGTGAGGCCTAGAAGTGAAACAAGTTTTCTGGCAGAAGACACCACAAGCATTTGGCCTGAAGAGCCTGCTCAAGTTAAGCACAATGGCCAGCAAGGCTGGCTTTGAATGAGCTCAGAGGAAAGGGTACGGGATGAGTTTGTGGACAAAGGCTGTGGGGCTGTGCCTTATAGGTTGTGGTAAGGAGTAAAGAATTAATACAGCCAGACTAATAACTATATTATCTTCTTTAAAAATTAGACAAGTAATATAAATCAAGTGAGCTACGGTTTGTTGATGATGAAACTCTATTTTAAAATTTCCAGTACATTTAAACGTAAACATGAATTACATCACTGTATATGATTGTAACTAGTTCATATAAATAACAGATGTTACGTTACCTCACAGGCTCATTACTGTATCTAGAGTTTGTGGTAGAAGCTGAGTCATTTTGAGTTATCTTGGCATGTAAATAGTTTTCCATTAGCCATGTTAATTTTGAGCTCTGCAATTTAAAACTATCTGCATTCAAGGGTTGTTTTCATTCAGTCATCCATACAAGGCATTAGTCTTGGATTGCTAACATTTGGCACATTTTAAACAACTGTAACAAAGTCATCATTTTTAGTATTGATATAACAATTAACATTTTTCTTGTAAAATTTATCCAGAATAATAAATATCTATTTATGAAAAATGATCCAGGAATGGCATGTTCTATTTAAACAACTATTTGGATTAATTTAAAAGTTAGGTATTCCATTATTTTAGTTTTCTAAGAATTTGAATATGTGTTAAACATTTTATACTGGAAAAAAAAAAAAGATTAGACAAGTGAATGTATTTAAAATAACCAAAGAACATACAGTTAACAAAATCCCTTTTCCATTCACACTTTCAGCTTCCCCTCTTAGAGGCAATTATTATCAGATTTTTTCTCAGCCTATTGAAATGTTTAATACTATACGTGTTTTATTCAATATATACATTCAATGCATACACGTTTAAATTTTTCTTTTTTGCACACACACGGCATATTTTATGCTCTTTATTGTTCCAAATCTAACTTGGTCCACTTAATAACATAGTTTAGGGATAGTCCCATATAACACACAGAAATATGCTTTTTAAGTTAGTTTTAAGTTGTACAAATACGTGATATTTAACCTAATCAACTCCTTAGTGATGAACATTGATTGTTTCTAGTAATTTTCTGTTACGCTTATTCGAAACCAATAAATAATTATCTAGTATTACATTGTGCTGGCACTAGATATTCAGCTGTAAAAAAGACAGGGTCCTGCCTCTTGGACCTTTCATTCGAGTGTAGGACATGATAAGCAGATAAACACACATGTACTTTTCATACTTATTGGAAGTAAGTCTAGATCGGAGTGAACAAGGGGGAGAGTGTGAAAACAAGCTTGGAAACACAGGCAGAAGGGTTGGTTGCACCTTGGATCTTATGAGCCACAGTAAAAACCTTACATACGAGCTGAGGTGTAAGAGGCAGATGATCAGATTTTCACTTCGGATCACTCCAGCTGTTCTCCAAGGAATAGAATGAAGTGGACAAAATTGAAAGTGGAGAAACCAGAGGCCTATGACTGCTATTCTCGCCCAGAAAGCAAAGCCCAGACCTGGGCAGAGGTGAGGGAAAAGGCGGCGAGTTGCTATATTTGGAATCTATTTGGAAGGTAGCGCTAACAGGGTTTATTGCTGCCCCGAGACATAGAGTTTCATGCAAGGAAAGGACGAGAGTCAAGGGGAATGTCTAGGTTCTGGCGTGAGCAGCCAGGTGAACGATGGTGCCATGCATCAGGATGGGGAGCTTTAGTAGATAAGAGGCTCGTGGGGCAGCAGGCAAATGAAGTGTGTGGAGGGGAGACAGAGAGCTCTGTTTCATCATGTTAATTTTGAAGTGCATAAAAGAATCCATGGGGGTGGTGTCACAAAGCCACTTCGAAACGCATCTGGAATTCAGGGGAAGAATGAGTTTAGAGATTAAATGTTTAAGACTCTTGCATATGAGTATTATTTAAAGCCATAAGAATGGAACATAAATGTTTCACATGTATCCAAATGTATAGCTCAGAGAAGTCCTGAGAAAGCAGATGGCTACATCAAAGTGTGTGTATGAGTGTGTGTGTGCATATGTGCATAGTTTTTATAGTAGTACAAAGTTTTCTTCAAAGTACAATTGTCATATATATAAAGTCAAAATATCTCTGATAAATTAGAAGATACTTTAGTGTAATTATGACCATTAATTCACACTCTCCTAGAGATTTAGATGTGTGAGGTGCCAGTTCGAAGTAGTTTCAGACAGAAATACATTTTGAAACACACATACATATTTGTACTAGGCATTATCAAATATATGAGATCATACGTTTCTGACAACACTCTAGGAAATTGATATTTTAAAACTATTTCATAAATTGAAGTCCTAAAGAACGAAAAAATGTTTTGAAGGACTCGAAACCAGTAAATTGGTTAGGGTGTGGACTCAAATTTAGGCCCAATTTTCTTCTCATTACACACAGAATGAAGCAAAGACTTGGCTTTCCCTGATAAGAGGCAAGGTTTAGAATTACCACCTAGGTGTGTATTTGGTGTGTAATGCGTAAACACTGCCACCACCTGACGAATATGTGTTTTCCTTCAGGTCCTCCCATGGCACTATTCTAGGCATTTGGGATACATCAACGGGAAAAACGCAGAACTCTAATCTCACGGCAGTGGTAGGAGGCAGTGATGAAAGAGACAGATAACAAAATTGAAAACCATGTTTGAAACTTGTGTTAAAGAGAATAAGTGTTATGGGTGAAAGACCAAAGGGTTGGAAGGAGAGGAGGAGGAATGAGAGAGAGGAGGAGGGGGAGACAGACAAACAAGAAAAGGAGGGTCATCCATGCTGGGGGGTGGGGAGCAAAGCAGGTTCAAACTGTAAAAGCATGGGAAAGGCCGACCTCAAGGAGATGGTGCTATCTGAGCAGACTCGCAGGAATCTTGAGAGTCGTCGAAGATTTGGCTGTGCATAAAACTCATACTTCATTTTAAACATGGTCTTTGATGTTGCAAGTTGAGGACCAGAAAGGAACATGTAAACTGAACACCCCTGAACAGGAAGAATAATTTCAAATGCCTGACCTTAAATTTAATAGTGTAATTTTCACATGCAAAAGACACTGCATCGGCCCACTGCCAACCCATCTATGGCCAGCTTTCTTAATAGGAGAGAAACATCCTTTTCCACAAACTAGCTACCCTGTGTTGTACAAGGTTCGTGCTTCTTAAATCCCCATGGATGATTCTGACCAGAACCAGATAATGACAAGAGCAGTCAAGCCACTGTGGCTCTTCTGCAACTTGGGGACCAAGCTGTGTAATAAAATAATAATGAGCATGACTTAAACACTTAAGATCAGAGGATGAGCCACAAAGCTTCGAGGGAACATGGACAATATAAAGTTCAAAGCATTATTTAACAGATAAGAAAACCAGGTTCAGGGAGATGGCTTAATCAAGGTCACAGAGTAAATTAGTGACAAGACCAAAGTCAGTTAAACTAAAAACCAGTATGCTTCTCACAAATTCCAGGCTTCAATCTTTTCAACTTAAATTCCTATTAGACATCACTTTCATCAACCACTACACATGCTTTTTGATCAATACCCAAAAGGCAAATGACAAGAAGGCCATAGGTTTCCTAATGAAAAGAAAGCATACAAAACTGGTGACAAACTCTTGGGTAATGATTACTGTGTGCCAAACACTAAATGTTTTACTGAACTTGTTTAATCCTCACAGACATATAATTATGAGGTAGGTATTACTATTATCCTCATTTTACAGGGGAGGCAACTGAGAAACAGAGAAGTTAAGTAACCTACCCAAACTCAGCTTGTTAAAGACATAGCAAAAATTTGAACACAGAATGCCTGGTTGAAAACCTGTTCTCTTAATTCTTGTGTTAAATACTTCCAGATATATGTATATAGATGGTCAGAATAGCATGATTACCAACATAAAATGGTTTTGTCACAGTTTTAGCTATAATTTCTCAACATGGGTATTAATTTTAACTCAATTCATCAAATACTTATTGAGCAACTACTGTAATTCGGCCAGGGTGCATGTTACTCTAAGTACAGGTACTTTTTCCCCCCATAGGCAATAAACTGTCTAGAATATATCTCCAAACTCATAAGCTTTTACAGCATCATGAAAAACAGCTATAACAAATTAGGTATATCCTTTTATAGTGATTCAATAGTTCTATAAAATTAGCATTGATCCAGTAGACTCTCCCTTGATAATTCTGTTTGGTAAGGATCTGTAGCTATTATCTAAGCTCTCAAATGCTTGCAATAAAATTTATGGTCTGAAAGGAAATACTCTTCATCTAAGTTTTACTTCTTCTTCTTTTTTTTTTTTTTAAATAA
>NW_024349802.1:22138389-22277811 GCF_902729225.1 Pteropus medius | reverse complement strand
AAGGAAATACTCTTCATCTAAGTTTTACTTCTTCTTCTTTTTTTTTTTTTTAAATCAAAGTGCCCAGAAACAAGCACGATAACAATAATACCTAAAAGTTATTAAGCAGTTGTATGTCCTCACATATGTATGTAGGTAGGTACATATGTATATGTCTATTGAAGTATATCCTACTTCCAGTGACATACAAAGATATTAACTATCTAGCTTGAGTATTACAAATTTGTACATCTGTGTAAACAATATTCAGTCAAGACAGAGAACTTTCCCATCACCCTAGAAAGTTCCCTCATGGCCCTTCGTAATCAACCCCGATCCCCAGAGGCAGTGACTGTTCTGGATTCTAGCACATTTAAAAATGTTAATCCTATATACATTCATATGATGTGATTATTCCAAAGAATATCTAATTTTGAGACCCGTGCTCCTGGCCGCCAGGCTGCCTACTGCATTTCCTCTCAGTCGATACTTAGCCCATATCAACAGTGTCCTCTGAGAGCATCAAGTCATAATGCCCTAACTTCTCTCTCGTGCATTTGGGATGGTACTATATGTACCACCTTTCAAAGAAGTGAAAAAATGGTCATTTGAATCAATTTCTACTTTCTGTGTTTCGGATGAGAAACCCTCTTGAGAGCTTCCTAATGTAAATGCCTAGGGATAAGGAATGTGGAGTCAACGAGTGAAGTGGACGCATGTCCTGTCAAGGAGCAGGAGCCGCCCAGATCTCAACTGCCAGGCAGTGAGAAACCACACCGGGGACGCCCATCTCCAGCTTTTTCTAGATAACCTAGATTTGTACATAATATCTCAGTATGTTTAAATGCTTTGTAACTCAGTCAATTAAAAAAAAAATACATACATTATGAACCAAAATATGCCTATAGGCCAGTCCTTAGATTGCCAGTCTGTGATCTGCTGTTTGCATCCTCAGCCTGGGAGACACCAGGAGCAGCTCTGTCAATGACAGAAGTGAGGCCACAAACCTTTGGTGGTCATGGCCAACTTTAGGAATTACTGTTTGTCATTACATTACATTCAGGTCTATCACCCATACTACTGACCACTGAGAGAAAGCAGATGACTTCGGCAAACACGTACTAAGCAAACAATGGAGAGAAAAACTGGCAACAGGAAGATGGGACGGAATAGAAAAATATATAGAAGGAAAGAGCTAGAAAGAATACAGAACGAGAGAGATGATAAAAGGTAAGAAGAGGAAGGAAAGGAACACAGCATGGTGCTGTTTCTCAGCTGCCTCTAGGCTTTCGACAGTCTGCCTGCAGTGAGCACGCCATGCCCAGTACCATAGCCCCAGCGACAATCAGAACAACAGGGTGGTGCTGGAAGAAGCTAACCCCTAAGATTTAATTACTTGAGCTCAATGAGAGCACTTGCGGCGGCTGAATACTTTGACCCCAGCAAGTAACAGCAGGGTTCCAGGAATTCAGAAATGTATTATTTGGAAATCTGGGTGCTCACAAGAATGTCTGATCCTATCACCGTGGCTTGGGAAAGTGCTTTGAACAAGGAAGGAGTTTCTAATCCCTGGCAATGCAGTTTTTATCAGGAAACTGTGCTTGCGTTAGTAGGTGCCATTGCATTATCGGTTAAAAAGAAGAATAAAGCTATCACTTCCATATCCACCCACACACCCAGAGTCTTATTAGGATGATCACCAGCAAAGAGATCCAAACAAACCAATCTCACAGGATTTATACACTCAGTGAACCGTAGTGACACGTTCCTCGCCCAGTCCTGCAGACCTGCCTGACAGGCAGGATGGAGGCCACAGCTTACGTAGCTCCCTTTACCTAGGTGGTTCACACTTGGCCACATGAATGTGAAGAGAAAATAAAGATGATCACCTTTCTGTGCAGCAGCAAAGGTGAAAGAAAGAGGACAGCAGAATCTGCAGCGCGAGTCGGGCGACGCAGAAAAAGTAACCTGGATATTCTGTATAAAACGTTCTCTCCTTGCTGATTGTCTCAACTATTCATTTTTTCTTGATCTGCCCATCTCATTCTTTGTCAGTCTGCCTCACACTATCTCAGTTAATATTAAGTATACACAGCTAAAATACTTAAGTCCTTACTGTGCACGAGGCACCATGTAAATGCATTATATGCACAATCTCACAATACACTATGGACATTACCATGTCCATTTTCAAAATGATACAACTGTGGCACATGGAGATGATGTAACTTGTCTAAGGTCATTCGGCCAGGATCACAGTCCAGGTTCGTCTGCCTCAGAGCCTCGACTCAGTTTACAGTAGTCACTCTCCTGTTACAAGGTCACACCCACCTTCCATTCTTCTTTCTTGCTATGCTTTCTCCCTTATAATTGCCCTTTTCCCTTTTGGTTAATAGGTGCATGGTGTCCCATTCCTGGTACCATCATTCCCGTCATGTTAATATTATTCTACGGCGTCAGTGGGCACAAGACCCAGTGCTCTTTCCTGTCGAATGACCGGAATTGAGAGCAGGGAACATTTTTATCAGGACAGTAACTAGAAAGGGTTCAGAGAAAAGAGAATAGTGCAGGAAAAGGTGAATGAAAGATGAAATAATTCAACTAAGACATTCATAAAGAAAAGGGGAGTTTTAGAATTATAAAAATCATATATTATGACAAATAGAAAATATTCCAGAGACATCTGATCCCATTTCACGGATAGGAAACTGAGATCCCGGTATCAGTGGCGTCGGGACTTCTGCCAACATTTCTGACCATCTTGACCTTATCCTTTCTCTTCACCTCACTTCTGCACGAAGTACCACTACCACCCTCAAACGTGGCTTAAGAGACTATGACAATGGCCGTGGGTTACAAAGTACAGAGATGCAACTTTTGCCCACTCCGAGGAGGACTGAGATGTGAAATAACTCCCCAAAGCTGCCTCGCAGTATAGGGAGGTTCTCCATCATCGCATCTGGCTGGCATCTGTTAGCGATGCTAAAAATGGCATCCCTGCAGTGGGTAATGATTTAGCCACAACAATGTTAAACAAACTCAGTCTGTGGACCAGTGTCTTGCTGACTTCAACAGACACTCAGGAAGCTTTTGAAAACACAGGGATTCCCCAATCCTCATCTCAGAATTCTGATTCAGGAGGTTCTGAGAAACCATGGAACCAGGTAATTTCCGAGGGCCCTTCTAACAGCAAAGCTCCACTGAGCTGTTACTTTCTCTGGCATGGCTCTGAAGTATCCCTCAGCTATTACTGAGTCAATGCATATACCATGTGATCCATACCAGACTCAGAGTTGAGGAACAAGAAGCACTGCCATCTCAGATCGCCTGTGTTCCTCAGGCAGGTAATGTATCTTTTCTGGTCTGCGTCCACTTCTTTAAAATGGAAGAAATGGATTATTAGAGCAGTGTTTTTTCAAATGTATTTGTTTATTCATTCCTTTTTTTAAAAAATTAAGCATTTCTGGCCCAAACTGTCTATGCTATCTCACAGACATCCTCCCTGCTGTTCACTGCTAATAGAACTCTGATATGCTCATTATCAGGCAGAAAGCCCTTGATCTGAACTTGTGGGCTCCTACTCCACACCCTGAGGGTGAAACATACTCAGCCTAAACCTATCATGGTAATAGCATTCCATGGGGCCCTTGGTCACATGACCCAGTTCTGGCTGTGTATTCTGAGACAGAAGGGTAAGTCAACATGGGAGGGGATCCCTCTGTGATCAAAAGGACAAAGGCTCATGAAGAGAAACATTTATCACTTTCAAGTCCTGACACCATTGCCCTGACTTGAGTATGACACTGAGAAATGAGAAAGGGGAGTTGAGCACAAGTGCCGAGGATGGTGGAACTTCCACCTTTGGTCCTTGAGGACACAGCTCAACTTCTGCTGCTAGAAAGGACCCTCCATCTGCACCTGAGGAAAGTGAGCTCTTATACACTTAGACTTCCCTGAGCAGGGTTTCTGTTACTTGTAGTCAAATGTAATCTTCACTGATATAGCATTAAAACTCTTTTCAAATGAAGTATCTTGCAAAGCCCCAATATATGCAACAGATAAAAGTGGCTGGTCTATATGAGAAGCACAGGTGGGGTGCTTCCAGGGCTTTCCTCCCCAGATTCTTAGAGGGGTTCCTCCACAGAACCAGAACCAGTCACGATCAGAGGTTACGGTTGCGTTCCCAAGTCACCGGGGATCCTCAGATCTTCTCAGGGATCTGAGAATTCGCTACCCAATTTGTTCTTGTGTTTTTCTTTAGTTTTTATGTGCTCATTTTACCTATGCAAATTCTGTCCTAGAAAAAGTAGATCTGATTCACGACCAACAGCTATAACCACACGGTTCTGGTGTCTGAGTCTGTTTTCAAGTGATTCCATTCTATCAGGAGTAATGAGAAATGGCATTCCCTGCAGGTACAGGTCAAAGGACATCATGGCAGCGAGTGAAAGTAGATCTAAAGAGAAAAAGTCATGAAAGAATCAAGTGTCTGTGCAGAAGAACGGACTATGAGTGTATGAAATCAAAATAGCCTCCAGGTAACTGTCAGTCCCAGGTTCATGATGTAAGCCTTATTAAATTCTAGTATAAAAAGCCAATTTTGATCATCTGAATACTACTATTACATAGTTTTCCTTGTACTCAATTCATAAATTTGTTTTCGTGTTACTGCTGTTCAACAATAATTAAAATAAAGAAGTAATATCTTTATTTCTAGAGATAATATCTAGGTGGGTATTTTTGGTTTATACATATTTAAATAACAATAAGAATAATGAAATCAGCGATGGGGGCATGGATCTTTCTTCACTCCTATTAAAAGGGGTCCCTATGCTACTCAAACTCAAGGAGTTCTGAAGTATAGGACAGCCCCACTCCCTTCCAGAAGGAGAAATCCATGATTCCATGAGGTTCCTTATATTATAAAACAATTATTAAACGCTTTCACCAACAATGTGGTATGTATCCTTGAAGATGGTTTTTACAATCAATAAAATTTAAATTAAATTCATTTATTAAAATAAAGCACGTGCATTTTACATTTCTTTTCAAAAGTTTGTCTTAATAATAAAGTGTCCACGAGCAGAGCTTTGAATGAGCTGTGCTCATTGCAGTCATTCAGCCAACTCCAGCTGGTCCTTTCACTCAACACCCCCAGCAGGAATATCTCTGGACAGAACAACTATGGGTTAAAAATAAGGCCTTAAGAGCCTAGTCCCTTCTTGCTTAGGAAATCTGAACCCTTGGACGATGCCATTCTTACAAAATATGCTTTCCGATTACTTCCAGAAGGCACAGCAGGGCAGACTGACCATGGGGTCTCCTATTGCGAAGAGAGTGAAACAGGTTTCCTCACTGAGGCCATGGTTTATCCACACACTTCGAGTCAGACAGGTCAGTGCCTGCTGGTTTTTGCTGTTCCTAGAACGTGTTTCAGTCCGGCACACAGCTCTCTTCCCCCTGTCCTCGCTGCCCAGTCTGTGGTGCGGCCACTCCTCTCTCCTCGTTGCTTGTACCTCTGCCCTGGATTTCTTCTCTACCTTTCACTCCGTTTTTCTTTTTCCCTTTCACACTGTCAAGGAGCTTGATTTTTTCCCTCCCATACTTCTTAGAGAAGGATTCTGTAAAGTTTTAGGCACTGCTGCTTGTAATCCTGCAGCCCGGAGTTGCTATTTCATGCCTGTTCTGTTCGACGCTTGACACACACTAAATTTAGAGGAGTATGACATTAGAGCTCACTTGAGTTTCCCCCTTCACTAGCAGTGGGCTTGGCTATGGTTCGCAAGTGTTCCTAATCTGTCTTGGCATTTTGCTCACTCACTGGCATTTAAGAAAAACTCAAAGTATTGTCACTGCCTGACTTCCAATTACAACCCCTTTTCTGCTCCATGTGCTATAGCTCCCAAATCCTCCCACCCCGACCCAAATCAAAGATGAGGTTGGTGAAGAAAAGATTTATGTGCCATCTCTTAGGATGAGAAATCCTGCTGCTAGTCACTTCCCAATTCCCTCCTCTCAAGTGCAAAACTGTGGAGAAAATTGCTGGCTGTGAGTGCTGAGCTTCCACCAACAGGACACAATGTCTCCCACTTAAACTATGTCTTACACAGAGAGAGAGATGAAAAATTCCAACCCTCCACTCTTCATTCGCCCATTAACCTTACTCTCTCTGATTAGTAACTTCTTGAGAGATTTTAGAACTCAAGTAAACACACACCTGTTTTTATAGAGATCTCCCCTAAGAGCTCTAGCTACTCTCCTGCTACACAAGAAGGGTCTGAGCGTTCATTCATTCATCTGTTTTCCCAACCACTCTCTTGGTCAAACCCCGTTTGGAAAACATCACTGCTCTCACTGGTTGTTCTGCCGGTATTCATACAGCTGTAGTGAGAGTTAGTCCAGCTCTTTCCGAGCTGAACCAGGTTCTTAAATGCAATTACATTGTTTTGTACATTTTCTAAATGCTAATCATATAATAAGGTATGGCTTTCCTAGGGGAGTAAAAATCTATATTGCATTATAGCTGATATGTGTGAGAAAGAATTATTTAAAATTTGATTTTTTTAAAAAAAGTACTCTTCAGTAAGTTGTAAAATAAAATCAATTGATCAATGAAATAAAGTTCACACCATTGTCTCTATCTTTCAACAATGGTTTTGAGTTAACTATTATTTTGTTACTCTCTAGATATCTCTATTTCATAAAACACAGAAGCATTTTTTGAGAGTAAAACTGCCAGTTATTTCTTCAACTCAGAAAAATTAAATATTATCATAGAAACAGAATTACAAGGGTTGATCTAGCATTGTTTCCAGGCAAATATCTCACTGGACTCCTTAAGGACCGTCAAAATCCCATGTAATAATAAAAGATGCCAGGAACTCATATGTACATTTCTGCTCCTGCACCCTGAAAGTGTAATCCAAAATAGAAGCTTCAAACTCTGATTCCCTCCTAAACTGAGAGCCATTTTCTGCTAAAAAATGCTTTCGAAACTCTCATGAAGCAAAGAACACAGACAGTTTCATCTAAAATTATCTTCCCTGCCAATGAACTGTCCTTCCACGCAGAAAAGTTCCAGAAGGTTGGATCAGGGTGACAATACACGATTTCACAGACTTGTCTTTTTCGCATTGCGTTGCCAGCTAAATCCCAACTTTCAGAAGTGTCTCTGCCTTGCTGAAAATCAGATCTTGAAGGGAGTTGAGGAAAAGAAAAGATCACAGCTCCACACCAAGTGTTTAAGTGAGGAAGTTCTAACTTGTTCTCACACACACATTCACTCACACATGAAAACTCGGAGTACGTTGCAAACAAACAGCAGGCTCAAGAAGTGAAGAGAAGCGTGGAAATGCGGGAATGTAGCAGCACCTTACCTCTCTCCCCTCCGCTTCACAAAGCCGCTGATGGAAATCCGCCCTCAATCCGGGAGTGTGCTGGGCGGCTCTGAAGGAGGCGGCCTCTGGGCCTGCCAGAGTGTGAGCAGGCCCAGCCTGCGTTCAGAAGCTGCCCCAGTCAGATTTTCCAACTGTAGAACTGCAGCCAAATCCCTGCCCATGCCTGAAGAATTTCCTGAACAGCATTCCCGTTCTTTTTCTGACTGCTTTGAAACCGTACTCTGTCTGAGCTTCAATGCAGCTTTGTCAGACCAACTCAGAGCTACTGGGCTGTCTCCAGCTATCAATGGGAAACACATGTGTCAAGCACGGACTCGCTCCCCTGCAACAGCGCCCATGGCGTCTGCTGGGCTCACATTCACAAACCACAAAGGAAACTGCTTCTAGAACCAATTCGGATTTCTCAGCCATTCTCCACACAGGCTCTGCTCTGTGGTGCTAGATGCTGGAGATATGTCTTCTTTTTCTTCCACTCCATACTGCTGCTTTTTAACTTGCTCCTTCTACTCACATTCCTGGCCCACCCGTCAGCCCCCTGAGCTCTTGCCAGTCCTGATAACGAGCCTATTAACAGCCGAGAGAGGTGAATTCCAATTTCATCTCCCTACCTGCGTTGCCTCAGTCTTTGCTCCAAATTTCAATTGCTGAAGGGGGAACAATATTTTTAGCATTTTCAGACTTGTCCGGTGCTTCAGAGTTGTCCCTTCATCCTGATATGTGTGTGTGCATCTATGGGCAGTGTAACTGAAAATAATGCAATTATTTTTCAGGCACTTTTGTTGCTTTCTGCTCTATAACTGTGCTAGTCCAAAAATGTAACATTTTACAGGCTGTTTCAATGTGTGTTATGATTATAGGAAACAGGAGAAAAGAATGTACCTTTAATCAGGAATGCATCCTAATTCTGTGCACCTGTGATTATTTCTGGATGACACTCCATCAAGATGTCCTGTGTATATTCTGCTGGATTTTATGGTCTACCGTTGACATTTCCTTTTTTCCATAAAACAAGAGGGACTCTCTAAAGATACAAAGAGGACACCCCTCTTCTCCCACACTGAAAACCCAACATCTAAAGAGCCAAAGCTAAGTTGTCAAGGTAACACTGCAAAAAAGAGATGATTTAAAGAGAGAGCTCATTTGTTTTGATTTTTTTTCCTTTTGGTATTAATATTTTACTTCCTAAAATCACACCCCATTAGCAACTCAAAGAACTGGCTTGCCAGATTGTAAAAGTGTTGTGTGTTCCTGAGGGGCAGTTGTAAATAGTAGATTGGGTCTGGAGTTGAGAATCCAACTGCAATGGATACTTTGAGAGAGAGAGAGAGAAGAGGAAGAGGGAGGAAGGAGGGAAGGAGGGAGGAAGGAGGGAGAAGGAAGGGGGGAGAGAGAAAGAGAGCTGGCCAGCAGGAGCATAGCACCTCTAAGGCCAGGATGCAATTATAGACTCAAAGAACTTTAGAGTTGGAAGGAACCCCAGGGACCATCCAATTCAAATTATTTCTACCCTTCACATGTTGCAGAGGGAAATGGAGGCCCAAAGAGATTAGATGACTCATCTGGAGTTGCAAAGACAGTAAATGCCAGAGCTGCGGCTTAAAAAACGGGATTTGGGCTAATTTTTTATGTGCTTTCTAGCAACATTTGGGAGAGGTGGTATCATCTAACCTTCATAAGGGTAGGCTTCTAATCAATTGGCCTGGGTCTAATCTTAGCTCTGTCTGTGAATCTCTAATCCATCTTGCTTAACCTCTCTGGACCTCATCTATGAAATGGGGACAATAATATGGTCTACTACATGGAACTGTTAAGGATTCTGTGAGATAAATCCGTGTAAAGTGTTTATTAGAGTGCCTATAAATAAATTTCAGTTTAGTTTTCTTTTAGTGAAGCAAAATCGAGACCCTTTTTCTTACCTAAAAGCAAAATTATACTCTCATACCTAGTTTGAGTTTCTATAATAAACTATTTGATGAGTTTTTAGAATAAACTATTTAAGTTTTCTGCCACATAACAGGGGCCTGTCGCCTTAAACATAGGCAAGTGTCCTACTGCCTTAGTGGACCATTATGCCAGCCACACAGCTACTCTTCATTTATTCCATAAACATAACACTAAAGTCTTCCTTTAAGATCAACTCACAGGAAAATAATGACATCAAACCAGCAGTCTGTTACATGAGGCTGAACAAAGTGCCATTTGCAGAGAACTAGGCTTTCTCTCCAAAACTTGAGCTCAAAGTTACCATTCTAAAAATAGAAGACCATTAACAATTGCAATTTCCACGTTTAGTAACTGCAACCTCCTAAATTAACAAAAACAAAACCCCCATGAATTGAGGGGAAAAACTCTTACTGAGAAAACAGTTGCTACAAATTCTAAAGGATCAGATTTCTATCTGGGGTTCCAGAGTCTTTGTCTTAGAGCCAATAGTAGTAAGCAGTTACAGTCACTATTTATTAATCACATTTGGTGTCCACAGCTACTTTGGAGAAAGAAAAAGAGGAAGAATAGTTAATTTTCAGTGGTTTACAAATGTTTTAAGAATCAATTAAAAACAAGCAAACATAAAACTGGAAAAACCAAGCTCAGACTTAAACAAAGGCAGAACAATGGTGATGTAATCCAAAAAAAAAAAAAAAACGCTGTTCTACAAACTCCCCAAATACTTGCTACATATCTCATTCATTGTGGGTATTTAAAAGAAATACCTCAGTTTGAGACCCAGCTTCCATACTACTAACTGGAAAATCCTGAAAAATTACTTAACTCTTTAAATGTTTAGAAAAATCACCCAAAATTTGGAAATAAGACCAAAATTTTGTCATGTTCCTTCTAAAGCACACGTGGCAACAGTTTAACATGTCCTCTCAAGAATTAAGGGAAATGTGTGTCGTTCATGTCACTATTTACTACTGAATTAAGGTCCCAAATTTAGTAAAGTCACATGTTATCTTGGAGACTTTTGTCTATTAAAGATACAAATTATTTCTGTCCAGTAGAAAAAATAATCCCACATGTGATAGTGTATCACACTCTAAATCCAGTTTTGTATCTAATCGAGTATTCTTTTGCTAACATTCCTTTATTAATGCACTTAGGACAAGGAGCTCCTCAAATGCTACTAGAACAAGTCTCACCATGATACTGATTTCCTCAACAATTAATGAGCCAAATTGAATCTTTCACATATTTTCACTTTATATTTGTAAGAGTGATGTTTTTAACTTTTAAAAATTATAGTTTGATACTGTTTCATGTTCCTCATCTGTGTCATGAATGTTTTAAGTCTTATCTGAGATAATGCATAATAAAGCACTTAGCAAAATGTATGGCACATAGCAAATGCTCAAACTATGTAAGCACTGCTATTATTTAATATCTAATATTTGGTGTTCAGTTTTATAAAGAACTCTAGAGATCCCTAGACTAGATCACTCATCAATCTCCTTCCTATTACACATTTTAATCCTTGCCATTGGATGCTGAATCCCCTCTATAATAGCCACCTTTACTGGAATTCTTCCACAAATGTTAACCTCTTTGCTTATCAGAGATTTCTATTTTTAATGTTTTAAAATTAATCACTGAAATATATCTCCAGATAACACATAGGGATTCTATAGCTAATCACAAAGGTCAGTTAAAAATTCTGACCTTAAAGATCATTAAACATCATTCTAAACTAGAACATAAGCTCCATGAAAACAAGGATTTTTGTCTTCATCATCTCCTGCCGTATCTCCAACATCTAGGGCTGGTATGTTGGCCCTCATATTTGCCATTTGAATAATAACTGCCTTTGATTTACTTGAAAATAGAGGTCCTAAATCATCCTTTTTAATGGATTATTTTGATTTACGGTTTAAACAGATTTCGGTACTATTGTATCATTTCTCTTCATGATTTAAAGTCCCTCTTATCATCTGGTTTGCTTTTTTCTGTTTCAGTTTGGCTAATTTACTCTTAAAATTCAATGCTGAGAAGTGAACAAAATTTTCAGGTGTGTTGGGTCTAATTCAGGAGGCAGAGGAATAACTCCCCCTCTCGTTTAGGAAGTAATGCAATTCTTGATAATATTAGGTTTGGAAGCAGTAACTTTGAGTCACACTGAGAAGCCAGCTTGGAACTCTGTTTTATCGAAGGAGCTCTGATTAAGCTACATCTCCACATCTGTGATCCTGAAGCCTCACTTTAGTTAGAATCATCTGGAGGAAGCTTTTAAG
Source organism: Pteropus medius (assembly GCF_902729225.1). NCBI lineage: Eukaryota > Metazoa > Chordata > Mammalia > Chiroptera > Pteropodidae > Pteropus > Pteropus medius. Next base: position 22,266,209 of record NW_024349802.1, on the reverse strand, counting down.
GTGACCAGAGCCAGGGACCCTCCCCCGAGATTTTTATTCCATTGAACTGAACTAGAAACCAGGTAACAGTATTCTGTTTTGAGTCCCCTACTGCCACAATGATTCTAATGTGAACTAGGATAAAAATCACTCAGTTACAGTGATAACTGAGCTTTTAAAACATAAACCTAATTGTGTCATTATGTGACTAAAATACTTAAATTACTTACCATTGCCTGAACAGGAAAGACAGTCCCCCTAGCTCTGACTTGAAAGGCCTGGCTTAATCTGGTCCCTTGCCTACCACTGCAGTCTCATCTGTTGCCATTCTCCCTTCTTCCAGTTCTTTAAAGAAATCCCATATTGTTCTACTTGAGCATCTTCAAAAAAGCCATTCTCTTCTTCTGGAAAGAGTTTCCTTTTTCCTAAAAGCTACCCTTACTCTTATGTTTTCATCCATTTAAATCCTATTCAACCTTCAAATTTATACTCCATTATCAGTTCCTTTAGGAATCAGTTATCCCTGAACCCCTAGGACCAATAGTCTCCTTTATGCCTAAAGCCTAATACTTATCATAGTGTGATTACATATTAATTGTATTTTCATTTGATTCATGTCAATCTTTCCTGAGAGAAAATGACTATTTCCCATGAGGGCAGAAACCAGGCCTGCTTACTACTGTATCCTAGTTTCCTGAACCATGACTAGCTCATAGGAAGTACACAATAGATTTTTTTAAGTAAGTGAATAGTTTGTTTATTTTTTTTTTAACCAGTACAGAAATATGCAAATAACCCCACTTTCTTTACCTTAAGGTTTTAGACTGCATTTAATCTGTCATGTTAAAATTGTACTCTTCTTAGGATGCTGAGTTCTCTTATAAGATATAAATATTCTCAAAAACTAATTAGCTGTTTACATGTTTGTCTAAAAGACTTTATGAGAAATTTCCAAGTCAGGTGGCTGGCAAAATCCTTAAGTCCTGAGGTACAAGGCAGGATGACAATGATTATGGGGAAGAGAGTTTGCTGTGCCACACTTAGGGGGGCAGGCTACTCAGGGATAATACTGTGGCATCATACAGAGGCACAAAGTAGCTATGGGACAAACTTGAAAAGAGGCATTTAAGAACCCTTTTGGTTACAGCAGTCCAAATTAATTCGAATTAGTCTAAGGAAAAGAAAAGAGCAGGGTGGTTTCCAATGTCGTATAACTGTAACCCCTAGTGGTGGATTTTAAGGTGTGATGGACAGTAGCAGTTAAAAAACAATAATACAATCAGAGCTGTATCTCCCCCTTCTTCTCTTGGCTTCATTCTCTGTTTCTGCTCTCTGTTGGGTAGTAGGACATTCACAGGTGGTCCCAAGATCACTTTCACAGGGAAAATAAAAGATCCTTTCCAGGAAAGACTCTAGGTAGCCCAACTAAGCTACGTGCTTATCCCTAAACAAATCTCTACGGTCAGAAAGAAGGATGAAGTCCTTGTGTTGGCCATATTTGGCTTATAGGACAAACCTGGAGACTAAAAAGATGGAATCATCTCCATCTATACCACATGGACCAAGTAGGCTAATGAGGGAATTCAGAAAAAAGTGGTAGGCAGACAAAACACTCATGTGAACTACGGATATAGGGCACCCAAGACATAGTCACAATCTTGCCCAGGAAGGTTCTGTAGGAAATATTATGAGGCAATATTTAATCAAAGGACAGAAAAAGTACTTACTATATACAAGCCAAAAATAATTGAATTGAAGTTAAACTAATGGTAGATAATTAGAACAGTAATATTATGCCAGCCCTTCATTTAAAGGTTCATTTCACAAATAATACCTGATGGGAAATGACACTCACCCTGCTTTGGCTCTTCAAAACAGACAGAGCAAATCCAATACTGCTTTTCAATGACCAAGGGCAAAATTATCTGGTTGACTTTGAAGAGACTTTTTTGTACAGGAAATCTAGACCAGGAAGTTTGGCTCAGTGACAAATCAATGACCCACAGTTTTGAGAATATCTCCATTGGCCAGACACAGTGTCTAAGCTAAAGTCACTTTTTGTTTTGGAAATTTAAATATTGCATGGGGGCACAATGAAGGATTCTCAAGCTAAGTCATTACTTTGAGAAGAAATGGACACATTTGATAATTTATGTGACTAGTAATGAAACAGTGCAAATATATCTTTTAAAAAATTAATTAAATGCTGTAAAAGAAATGACTGTAAAAGAAATGCTGGTATAGTTACATAGACGATTATATGCATTCTTTTGTTTTTGGCCCAAAACATTGATCACTTCTTTGAAAATTGAAACAAAAGGATGCTAAGTAACAACATGAAAAATGAAGGTATAAAAATCACTGGTACAGATAAATATTTAGTCAAATTCGGAATACTCTAATATTGTAATGGTGGTATCTAAAGCCCTTCTAATGCTAGTTTCAAAATTAAAAGACAAAAGTATTAAATATAACTATAGCTTCAATAATTTCTTAATGGAGAATTAATGAATATACAAAATGTAAAGTATGATATCAGAAGCAAAAAAATGGGGGGAGAAGTAAAAGTATAGAGTGATCTTGTAAGCGATTAACGTTAAGTAGTTATCAGCTTAACATAGACTGTTATAAGTATAAGGTGTTTTATGTCAGCTTTGTGATAACAACAGAGAATTAAAAAAAATGTACTAGAAACACAAAATATAAAGAGAAATAAATTAAAAAATCAACAAATTACATAAGAAGACAGTAAGATAGAAAGTACAGAAAAACAACAAAACAGTCAGAAAATTATTAAGAAAATGGCAATAGTAAGTCCTTACATATCAATAATCACTTGAAACGCACATGGATTAAATTCTCCATTCAGAAGACGCAGTGGATGAATATGTAGAAAAGAAGATTCAACAATATGTTGCCTACAAGAGACTCAATTTAACCTTAAGAACACACACTGGCTGAGAGTAAAGGGATAGAAAAAGATATTCCATGCTAAGACAACCAAAAGACAGCAGGAATGGCAGCAAGGAATTGGGGAGCTGTTGGTCAAAGGCTACAAACTTTTAGTTATGAGTAAGTTCTAAGGGTTTGGCATTGTGACTATAGTTAATAATAACATATTGTACACTTGAAATTTGCTAAGAGATTAACCTAAGTGTCTCATCACACAAGCAAACAAGGTAACTATGTGAGGTGACAGCTGGAATGGCTATACTCATATTAGACAAAATAGACTTTCACTCAAAACCTGTCACAGGAGACAAAGAAGGTCACTATATAATGACAAAGAGGTCATTCATCAACAGGATATAACAATTGTAAACACATGTGCACCTAACATTGAAGCACCTAAATATATAAAGCTAGTCTTAACAGAACTGAATAGAGAAATACAATACAGCAAGTACAATACAATACAAAACAGCAATACAATAATAATAGCGGATATCAATACCCTACTTTCAACAATGGATAAATCTTTCAGACAGAAAATCAATAAGGAAACAGTGGTTTTTAATAACATTATAGATCACATGTACCTAACAGACATATACAGAGCATTCCATCCAATGGCAGCAAAACAAACCCTCTTCTCATGTGCACAGGGAACATTCTCCAGGACAGATCATGTGCTGGACCACAAAACAAGTCTTAACAAATTTAAGAAGACTTAAATCATATCAGTTATCTTTTCTGACCACAATGGCATGAAAGCAGAAATCCGTTAACAGGAAAAAAGCTAAAAAATTCACAAATATGTGGAATTTAAACAACAAGCTCTTGAACAACCAATAGGTCAAAGAAGAAAAAAAAAAAGTATCTTGAGACAAGTGAAAATGGAAACGCAACATACTGAAACTTAAAGGGACAGCAAAGCAGTTCTAAAAGGGAAGTTTATAGTGATAAATATTGACATTGGAAGAAAATAAAAGTTCTGAAGTAAACAACCTAACTTCACATTACAAGGGACTAGAAAAGAGAAGAACAAACTAGGTCCAAAATTAGCAGAAAGAAAGTAATAATAAGATGAGAACAAGAATAAATGCAATAGAGACCAGAATAAAAATAGAAGACAAAACTAAGAGTCGATTTTTTGAAAAGATAAACAAAACTGACAAACCTTTATCTAGACTAACAAAGAAAAAAAAGGATTCAAATCAAATTATAAGTCAAAGAGGAGACATTACAACTGACGTCAAAGAGATACAAAGATTCCTATTATGAACAATTATGCACCAACAAAATGGATAACACAGAAGAAATGGATGAATTTCTAGAAACATGCAATCTACCAAGACTAAATCATGAAAAAAAGAGAAAATCTAAACAAAGTAATTACTAGTAAGGAGATTGAAGCAGCAATCAAAAAACTCCAACAAAGAAAAGCCCAGGACTAGATGGCTTCACAGGTGAATTCAATCAAACATTTAAGGAATTAATGACAATCCTTTTCAAACTCTTCCAAAAAAATGAAGAGGAGGTAACACTTCAAAACTGATTTTACAATTCAACATTATCCTTAGATCAAAGCCAAATAAGGGCACTACAAGAAAAGAAACTTACAGGCCAATAAAATCCCGGATAAACATGTATCCAAAAATTCTCAGCATAATAGTAGCTAACTGAACTCGATAGCACATTAAGAAATCACACACTGCAATCAAGAAGCATTCATCCTTGAGATTTAAGAATGGTTCAACATACACAAATCAATGAATGTGAAACATTACATCACAAGAATGAAAGATTAAAATCACATGATCATCCCAATTGATGTAGAAAAAGCATTTGGTAAAAATTTAACATATTTTCATGATAAAAATATTCAGTAAGGCCAACATCACACTCAACAGTGAAAAGCTAAAAACTTTTCCTTAAGAGTAGGAACAAGATGAGCGTGCACTCCTATTAAACACCTACTATTATTAACTATTTATAAATTATAAATAATTATCAATTAAACAATTAAACATTCCCCTAAAAGTCTTAGCCAGACTTTTCAAGAAAAATGAATAAAACTCATCCAAATTGGAAAAGAAGAAGTTAAATTGTTTAAAGATGACATGATGTTGTATATAGGAAACTTTAAAGATTCCAACAAAAATTGTTAGAACTAATAATTCAGGAAAATTGCAGCATACAAAATGAATATACAAAAGTCAATTACATTTATATACACAAAAACAATCAAAAAATAAATTAAAAAACAATCTCATTTACAGTAGTATCAAAAAGAATAAAATTCTCAAAAATAAATTTAACCAAGGAGGAAAATCTGTATACTATAAATGTAAAACATTTATGAAAGAAACCAAAGAAGATACAAATAAATGGAAGATATCTCATGTTCATAGTTTGGAAGAATTCAGATTGTTAAAATGTCCATAATTCCCAAAGCAATCTACAGATTCAATGCAAACCCTATCACAATGACATTTTTTACAGAACTAAAACAAACAATGCTAAAATTTGTACAAAGCCACAAGAGACTCTGAACAGCCAAAGCAATCCTGAGATAGACAAACAATGCTGGAGAACATCACGCTTTCTGATTTCAAACTATACTACAGAGCTATAATAATCAAAACAGAATGATAGTGACATAAAAACAGATGCATAGACCAATGAAACAGAAGAAAGAGCCCAGAAATAAATCCACATATACACAGTCAACTTATCTTTGATGAAGGTGCCAAGAATACACAATGGGGAAAGGGCAGTCTCTTCAGTAAATGGTGCTGGGAAAACTGGATATTCAAATGCAGAAGAATAAAATTGAACCCTAATCTTTGGCTACACACAAAAATTAACTTGAAATGGATTAAAGTTTTATATTGAAGACCTGAAACTGTAAAACTCCTAGAAAAAACATAGGGAAAAATACCCCTGGCATTGGTTTTGTCAATGATTTTATGGATATGACATCAAAAGTACAGGTAACGAGAGCAGAAATAAACAAGTTTGACTACATTAAACTAAAAGGCTTCTGCACAGAAAAAGAAAAAATCAACATGAAGGGCAACCTACCGAATGGAAGAAAGTATTTGCAAACCATATACTTGATATAGAGCTAATATCAAAAATATATAAGGAACTCATACAACTCAATAGCAAATAACAAATAACATGATTTAAAAAATGGGTGCAAGACCTAAATATACATTTTTCTAGAGAAGATATATAAATGGCCACACCTATGAAAAGGTGCTCAATATCACTCATCATCAGGGCAATGAATATCAAAAACACAGTGAGATATTACTTCATACCTGTCAGGTTGGCTACTATCAAAAATCAAGGGATAACAAGTGTTGGCAAGGATGCACTGTTAGTGGAAACAGACATTGGTTCCACTATCATAGAAAACAATATGGAATTTCTCTCCAAAATTGAAAATAGAACTGCCATATGATCCAGCTGTCACACTTCTGGGTATATACATCCAAAAAAATTAAATCAGTATCTTAGAGAGGAATCTGCACTCGCATATACACTGCAGTCTTATTCACAACAGTGAAGATATGGAAACAACTTAAGTGTCCAGAGATGGATGAATAAAGAAAATGTAGTAGTGTGCATATGTGTATACACACAATTGAATATTATTCAGCCATATAAGAGAAGAACAACCTCCCATTTCCATCATATGGATGAACCTGGATGACATTAAGCTAAGTGAAAATAAGCCAGATGCACACAGACAAATGCTACATGATCTCTCATATAAGTGAAATCTAGAAAAGACAAACTCTCAAAAGCAGATAGGAGAATGATGATTGCAGGGGCTGTGAGCTGGAGGGAATTGGGGAGCTGTTGGTCAAAGGGTACAAATCTTTTAGTTATGAGTTAGTTCTAAGGATACAGTACAGTGACTATAGCTAGTAATAATATATTATACACTTGAAATTTGCCAAGAGATTAATCTAAGTGCCTCATCACACAAGCACACAAAGCAACTATGTGAGGTGATAGATGTGTTAATCAGCTTGATTGTAGTAATCATTTCTCAATGTATATATATATGCCAAGTCATCATGTGTTAAACCTTAAATATATACAATTTCTATTTGTCAATTATGTCTCAATAATGCTAAAAATAAAGCACAAACCACATCAACAGAATAAAAACATATTCTGGTATTTTTGCAGCATTGCAGTCAAAAGAATTTTACATACTTTTTAAAACTCACAAATAGTAGATTGTGGCATAATCTGATCTAGAAGATGACAGTAGTTCATCGAGACGAATCTTTTCATAAAATATTATTCTAACAGACAGGCAAAAATTGTCTTATATACTCTTTAAAAAAATTTATTTTTTATTAAATTGTAGTTAACATATATTAGCTTCAGATGCACAGCATAGAGATTTGACATTTACAGACTTTACAGTGTGAGTACCACATAAGTCTAGTAGCCATCTGTCACGGTTCAAAGTTATTACAATATTATCAACTCCTATGTTCACTGCAGCCTTATATATAATAGCCAAGATATGGAAGCAACCAAGGTGTCCAACGATAAGAGAATGGATAAAAAAGTACATACATACAACTGAATATTACTCAGCAATAAAAAAGTGAACACTTGACATTTACGACAATATGGATGGAACTATTATGAGTATTACACTTTATGGTAAGTGAAATGAGACAGAGAAAGATAAATGACTTCACTTACTTGTGGAGTCTAAAAAAAAAAAAAAAACGAATGACTAAACAAAATAGAAATAGACTAAAATACAGAGAGCAAACTGATGGTTACCAAAGGGAAGGGGTTTGAGGATGGGTGGAAAATATAAAGAGGAATAAGAGATCCAAAATTCCAGTTATAAAATTAAATTAATAAGTCACGAGGACATAACGTAAAATTATCTTACATACCTTTAACCCTGCTCTTAACAGAGCAAGTACTCATTGAATATCTACCAGAATGGATGGAAATAAAACACGTCTGTAACTTTAGTGGATTGCAGAGTTCACTGTCAAAGATGGAAGTCTTCCTCAAGGCCTCTGTCATGATCAACTTCAACAGTCCTTTAATATCCTGAACCTCATGTCTTGTAATTAGCTGAAACTATTAGAAGCAACAGACTGGGCCAGACTGGCTGATCTGCATTACTATCTCACCTTAGAGAATAGCATGGAGTGTTGGTGTAATAGATTCACAGAAATAAACTTCATGTAAAATTTATCAGTGGCTTCAGTGACATGTTTTGCTCCACACTCCCCAAAGCCAGAAGCAGGACAATGCACAAACACCAAATAGATGAGAACAGAAATGCAAAAGTCAGCATAAAAAGAAAGATCGGCTATCTCACCAGCATATTCACCTCTAACTATACTACACTGGACCAGCTAATGAAAGAATGTGGCATTCCATATGTCATCCATGGATGCATAGAAGAAAGGAGACCTACGAAAGGGAAAAAGTAAGCAGAGTTCATTCAAACACTGAATTAGAGTCTTAGTCAAAGAACTTTGCACTCTTATTTAATGAGTGACTGTTCTACTCCAGGCACTGGAGATATGGCAGATGTAAGACAGATGGGGTCCTTAACCTCAAGGCATTTTTGGTCTTTGTTGGGAGGACATCAAGTGTTCACTGAGACCACTGACAAGACTGTTTCTGTTGAGCTGACCTAGTTTGATTCCATAAAGGAATCCTTTTATCTAAGTCTTTTTGTTTTTAATTTCAAGTGCATTATCTTTCTCATTGTGTTCTCTCTTCTTATGTAGACCTTTCTAGAGAAAGAGAAGATGTAGCGATCTCTATCCATGCAAAATTTATTTATAATTGTAAGCTTAAAAACTGATATTGCTAGACATTAATCTCATGAAGTTGGTTAGTGTGAGTCTTCCATTGAGAGACAAAACCTCTCCTGCTGAACTGATATAATCAGCGTTCTAAGACTGAAGTTATGAAACACATTCTGTGAGGACTCCATGGAAAGAGAGTTGCCCATGAATAATCACTGTAATATCTATTAACTTCCAGACCTAAGATGTAGAATGATGAATTGGCAAGGGTTTATAGCTAGAGAAATGGATCAATTCTTTAACCAGTTCATTTAACACATTTATAAGAGACCATGGGAGCTGAGCCACTTCATTTAATTCTCTCTCACTAAGATATTACCATACATCAATGTTTTCTTTTAAAGAAACACTTAAAGATTTTATTATTAGATGAGCTACAGAAGTAGCTCAGTGTAAAGGGTGAAGTCAAACTTGAGTTTGTAGTGGCATAATTAGTATAAAAAATCTCCACTTTTTAGGAGCTTAAAATATAAAACATTTCCACATTGAATAAATGTATTTGGGGTTCTGGACAAAATATTAAAGTTCTTTGCATTTCAAAACTTCATGTGAGTAGTTACTTCATTTTGAAACTGTAGCCTTTTACTTTCCATGCCATGAACTTCAAAGAATTCTTTACATCCAGGTATGTGAAATTTAATAAGGAGAAAATTCTGTACTTGCCACTAGGTTTGTGATTTGCAGGAGTTAGAATTCTTGGCTCTGGAATCGAATTTGACAGACCTGGATTATTATCCTGGTACTGTTACCTCTTACTCAAGAAAAGATGGTAATTTGCTTAAACTCTCTAATGGTTGAGTCCTCATGTGTAAAGTGGGAATAACAGCAGCCATCTCACAAGACTGTGCAAGAGTTTAACAAAATAATCTCAGTTAAAGTGGCTTTAACATACATAGCAATAGCTAACGTGCATTGAGTACTTACTGTGCTCTTACATAGTAAGTGCTCAAGTATTAGCAGATATTGCTAAATTCTGTACCAGGATTTTTTTTTTTTTGAGCCATCTCATTAATTATTATTTAAATACACTCAGGACATAGGTAAGCTTTGGTAGCAAGAGGCTACTTTCAAAATGGTTGAAAATATTGCTATTATTTTTGCTAATTTCCCAGTGACTTAATTATTACAATTTTGTTTCATCATGACTTAGCAGGTACATTTCCAAGCCTAAACTCATTGTTGTAACTATATAAAGCAGAACTATGTCATACTAGTTTAGTTATTAAGTACGAAGATTGTATTCAATACCAATTTTTCAGTGGATCCCCCTTTAGTACCATTTGGATTCAGACCTCCAGTATCACTCGAGTTTTGGCCATTACTTTCTGTCTTTCTGCCTCCATTCAGACTTTCAACAATGCATTCTTTAAATTCTTTAATCTTTAGACAGTATTAGTTAGTCTCACTCTTAACATAAACAGTTCAAAGCTTCTTGTTTCTCTTAGGATACAGTGTGAATGTCCTAACATGGATTACAAGACATTGGATGACCTGTACCTTGTTCCTCCTGTGTGACATTCAGGAAACAGCTTACAAGTCCCATCTTACAAGAAGCCTTCTCTTTCTTCTCTTCCCTCTCTACTCAGCTATATCTTAAGTCCTCTGTTATATGCTCCACATAAATTCCTTTCACTTTTTCTATCATACCACTTGCCATTCTTTATTGTTATTGCTCAGTTAGTTGTCTGAATGTTCAACTAGATTATCAGCTCTTGAGGATATGTATTATGTCTGTCCTGGTCATCAGTTCTCACCAGGGCCACCTCATTGCCTGGGCTGGAGTAGACACTACAGTAATGGCTGGATGAATGAAGAAGGGAGGGAAGGAGGAGCTGAAAACTGTGCAGAAAAGGTGGTCGCGGTAGAAAGAGTACCAGTAGAGCTTAAGACAAAACAACATTTATAATATAGTTAATAGTCTTTATTCATAAAGTTTAACCTTAAAATGTTTATTTACTCTATGTCTGCCTAAATACCTAAAGTACTTCCTGACCAATGAAACTTCCATGAAAACTTTATTCTCAGGCTTTGTCTTCATAGACTAAGTTTCAGAAGACAATGCTTTTAAACTGCTACATTAATTAATACCTAGAATATCACATCCTTGAAGTTTAACTGGGATAAACTCCTCATCAGTACAATGAACTTCCTCTAGATTTAGCCTTTTGTTTTTCTATTTTTGACTAAACTGACTTTTTCCCTAAGAACTCTTTGCACTACCTAATTATGAGGAACTTGAGAGATCTCATCACCAATTTAATGATTATACAATTGCAATTTCTGAAGAGTTTCAGGAAGTGTTAACCAAGATTTCGAGGTTGTATGAAAAGACGATGTTAGAAATGATGCCTAAATATTTAACATAGAAAAAAAAATCGGGATGCCACGGCCTATGCTGCATTTCTTATGTACATTTCTGCAGAAGCCAAATTGAACAGCATGTACTTGAGTGAGTTACATTAGCAGAAAAGATAAATTTGAATGTGCAGCCCACATTTAGGAATAGAAAAATTGTTCCTGGGATTTATTAAATGAGAGTAGTTACTACCTTAACAGACTACGTCCCCACCCCCCACCCCAACCAACTTGTTATGAACCAGCTTTACAAGCCATTTAAATGACAACACCCTTCAGCTCTTAAGACTCAGATAGCTTCTCTGCCTCAAATCTGATTTCTCACAGCCATTCTGAGGTACTCAGATTTATTTTAGGAAACTTGATCTTATAGAACATATGTTTTACAACTGGGATTGGAGAAGATGCCCACTCTTTTTATTAATATAATATTTACATATAATCCTAGCAGCCAACATTTATTGAATGCCACTGTATGCTAGGTCCTTTAATTACAGTATCTCCCTTCATCTCACAGAAACCCAGTGTGGTTAGTATGATGATCTCAGGGGTTAGTACTCTTTTTTCTATAAAGAGCCAGTTATTAAATATGTTAGGCTTTGAAGACTACACAGTCTGTGTTGTAATTTCTCAGCCCTGCTGTTATAGCATGAAAGTATCCATTGACCATACATAAATGAATGAGTGTGTCTTGTTCTATTAAACCTTTAATGAAAATCAACATTTGAATTGCATATATTTTTTGTATGTCATGAAATATTACATTATTTTGATTTTTTTTTCAATTATTTAAAAACATAAAAACCATTCTTAGCTCATAAGCCTTATAAAAAATAGTTGGTGGCCAGATTTGGCCCTGGGAGACATAGGTTGCCAGCTTCAGCATTAAATATTTCAGGACCTCTAATTGAAGCTCAGAGAGACAGAGTGAGTTACTAAGAAGAAACACAGAGACAATTCTCACTCAAAGGCTAAAATCTTCCCCTAGCCAAAATGTTAAAATGACTGACAAATATGTAGATTATGATTGAGTTGACATGTTTCTTCTTCAAGTAACAATGAATTCAACCAAAGAGTATTATCTTCAGTGGAGCTTTTTATCTCATTTAAAAGGGAAGTGGTTCTGGCAAATCAAAACCAATAAATCATGCCTGTATTTACTTACTGGTCCTTATAATGAAATTAATTTTCTTTTGCTATATGTTTTATTTGTATATTCTAGAACTGATAAGCAACTTTTTTTTTTTTTTTTTTTGGTTAAAAACTCAGGACAATGTTGAAGCCAACTTCTAGAGAAAACAGGAAAAAAAGTAAGGAAGAAAGGTATGAGAAATCAAGTATAAATTATGTTCTGTTTAAAAATTCTTTTAAATGTGGGTCTTTTCACATTTAAGAGCAATGTCTTTATAGCTTCCATGATAAAAGCTACGAATTTTTCCAATCTAATTTAGAGCATCATGAATCAATAATTAACCATTATTTATTAAATGGGTATGATATCAGGAAGAGAAGAAGAGGGAAAGTGGAGAAGAAAAAGGAGGAGAAAAGAAAATGCCTTGGCCACCAGAGGCAAAGTTAGCTATATGTGAATCTGAAACATTGCCTCGAAGAGATGAGAGGGCAAGAACATAAGAAAAATGAAAACAATTCTGGGTTGGAAGAGAAGGGCCATCAAGAGTTTTGAAAAGAAATTAAGCTTGAAAAGCTTTGTAAAGAAAATTGTGTAACTACACATGGTGACAGATGTTAACTGGACTTATTGTGGTGATTATTTTGGAATGTATACGAAAATCAACTCTTATGTTATACGTCTGAAGCTAATATGTCATATGTCAATTATACCTCGATTTGACAAAGAAAGAAATTAAGCTTGAAGTGAGTTAAAGAATTAAGGTGTGGTCCCCAAACTAGTGTCTATGGGGAAAGGGAGCTTAGAAAATCCTCTTATAGGGCTACTTAAGTTAATGTAGATAAATAAGATAATTATAATTCCAATTAATTTTTTTAAGAGTAAATGCTTCAGCTGGTAGTGTGATGTTTTTCATATATAATGTAATCTTTAGGAGAACTCTTTCAGTTAGGTGCTGGAATTATCTCCATTTTATAAATAAGAAAACTGAGGTACAGAGAAGTTTAGTAACTCCCCCCAAATCACACAATGGATAAGAGATAAAGATAGGATTAACTCAAGCCTGCCTAATGACGAAGACTGTGTCTTTAATTGCTATGCTAAACTGCATCTCATTCCTATTAATGAATATGAAATTAAAGTAGAGTAGTGTCACAATTTAATATTTTATATGAGTAATGGACTAATGTAATTTAATAGCACTTTGTAATTTATAAAATGCATTCACGCACACTTTTCACTAGAGTTTCACATTATCTCTGTGGTTGCTTAGAATTATCTTTTTCTAAGTATGTCAGTGAGGAAATTTATATTCAAAGAAGTGACTTGTTCAAGGTCACAGGGCTGGAAAATGTTGATGTGGTTGAAGGGAAAGAGCTGGCTGGCTTGTTTATCTGGGAACTCTGGCCCTACCACCTACTAAATGAATGTTTTTAGAAAAGCAAATCCTTTCTGACTCCAGTGTCTTCATCTGAAAAAATGGGTATAGAATTTTAACTTCTTAGAGTCTTTCCCACCATAAAACTAACCTACCTGAGTGTCTTTGATACATGCAACAAATGCAAATTTCCTTTATCTGTCTGTGATACTGGGTATCTCAGAAAAAGTCCTGGATAGAAGCAAATCAAGCCACCATGTTGTACATCTTAAATATATACAATATTTATTGTCATTATGTCAATAAAGCTGGGGAAAAAACAAGGAACAGCCCTGAATCAGAGTTGGGAGATCTGGGCTCTTTTGTCAACCATGCCCTTAGCCAGCTGAGACACAGTACTGACACTTTACATCTATTTGTAGCCACAGGTTGATGAACTTGCTGGGAGGGAGGGGGCAGTACCCTATGTGATACCGACATAGAGTAGGGAAGAGATGTGTTCAATCAGTTCCTGCCAATAAGTAAAAGCTGGCTCCAGCATACCACTGAGTAAAACTATGAGACTAGATCAATATTTTTAAATCATTTTGTGAAAGACATTTTCTTTTTTCATATTTTGATGACATTTTTTTTTCGGCCGAAAAGCTTGAAGTGCATGAAAGAATAAGAGTAGCAGACTGGGGTTTTCCAGAGTTCTCACAGCAGAAAGAATGATGCGATATAAAGTAGATTCTTTCTCAAAATATTTTGGGAAGCTAAGTGAGTATGTGGCGTTAAGTAGGTTTCTTAATGCTGGATTTTTCTGAGCTTCATATCCAATATGGATTGTGAACCTCCGAGAAGGTCTAGCAAGCACAGCATTTCTTAAGTGTATACTGCCACCAACTCTTTAATACTGGATCATTTTATAGGACAAACGTTCTATAAAGCAAAATTTGAAAAATTCCACTGCAGACAAAACAAGGTGAGCTGACAAAAACCCTAACTCCTTGTTTTAAATAGTGCAATCTAATCAACCTAATACCAACAAAGTGCCCAATCCTATGCTATGCAGCCATAGAGACCAAAAAAAGAACTGTCTGCATGGATTTTTCTACAGGAGAAAAAACGGACACGCCATATAAAGGAACAAAGGTGTAAGATCAGAAAGTGACATCCAAGGAAGCAGTTTCTGGATCTAACAGACTTAATCAGGGAGTGACATTCTTAGAGTCAGAATCAAAGCACAAAACAAATTTCCTGGAGCAAATGCTGGATACCTGCAAATGTTAGGAAAAAAATAGGTTAAAGACATGTTTATATTAGAATCCAAATTTATCTTTCACTCATCTGTGGGAAAGAGCTAAGAGCGCTTCTTTTAATCTTCAGTCTCATGAATTCATTAACACATCGAGATGACCATTCTGTTTTTTTACTATGTTGAGGATGCAGTGAGTCTCGATGAGTAAAAAGCATAGCTGGTTCACCTGTGGACAAACACTGAACATGACATTGCTCTTCAGGATTCCACATAACACTTACTATAAAAAAATACACACTCAGAACAGGCAACAAAAACCAGCGAGGCTGCCAAATAAAGTTAATTTCGGGCAGGCAAAGTAATGTGTCCTTAACATTCTGGAGTCCAGTTGAGAACAGAGAGCAAACCTAATGGTACAAATGGAACCATGTAAAAACTCTTAGTTCCACTATGTTAGATATTTTATGTGCCAAGAAATGGACTCAGAACTATTGGTTTCCTTTGGTCTTTGACAGCTGCTCACAAAACACAGGAAAAGAGAATTTAGTGGCAGAAAGGCTCCCAGGAGTTCCACCTAGTGACTACTTCCAAATTATTCCCTGTCATGACAACCTTCCTAGCAGATGCCTACATTCAAAAGATGTTCTCTGAGGCTCACAACTGAGTGTCAAGACCCACCCTGTACAGCATTTAAGCTTTTAGGTTCTCTTAGTTCTTGTGTAATGTTTGGTGAATTTATTCTAACTCAACTCATGTGCTCGCAAATCAAAATCACTACCACCATCATATATGATCCAGATGCAGTGCCTGGAGCTTGGCATATATAAGCTTTAATCTTTAAAACAATACTAACAAAGAGAATGCACACACGCATGCACACACGCACACACACACACACCCTTGTGTGGGCGTACATATTCATTGTTCAGATATGGAACTCAGGCTCCAAAAAGCTAAGTAATGTGTACAAGGTCACCTAGCTGGTTAGAAAGAGCCAGAAACCACAATCACACCTGGATCTTTAGGATGTCACCATCTACTGTCTTTCTACCCAGCCAGTTTGCCTCAACTTTTCATTACCTCTTTCCCACACAGATTTTAGTCTCTACTTTTTCTCCCTGTTTCTATTTGTTCAGTCTTCCTCGCCCTTCCCCGCCTCACACTCTTTCCAACTCTCTACCTATATTTCTAAACCTTCTTACTACTCTCTAGTTCACTGTTTCTTAGTGAGGTCCAAAAGTCCATTTGCATTAGAACCGTCTTTCAGTCCCCAACCCGGGCCTGCTGTACAGGAATATCTGGGGGTGAAGTATAGGAATCTGCATTATGATCAAGCTCTCCAAGAGATTATTTTGCTCAGCCAAGTTTGAAAACTGATATTATAGTTATTATGAAAACCTAATATGCATAAATTAAAATTGCTTCTCTTCATATACTTATGGCCATACCCCCTCTAGTTTTTATTTCATGTTTTACTTCACAGTGTGCTGTTTACTCTTAAGCTGTCATTTTACTTCTAAAATGTAAACTCCACAAATGATAAGATTTTGTCTCATTTCTTCACTGCTGTCTCTCTCCACTAGCACCTATTGAGTGATCAATATTTCCTGAATAAATAAATGAAGGAAAGAGGACCATTCTATGTTTAACCTACCCTCCCCTCACCCCCTCAACAGACACCCTCTAACTGGTCCTGATGGCACTTTAAATACTCTTTCAATCACACTTCTATATAATACTATCAGCTCAAAAGTATTTCATATCCTTTCTTGACTTTCATCCTTACAAAATGCCCTAAGAAGTTATGCATGCATACACACAAATTAGCAATTCAGGAAACCAAAGCTCATAATAGTTAAATTAACAATCTATTCCCTAAATGAAAGAACTGGGGTGGAACTCATTCCACATCTAACTCTTTCCTCACAATACCAAAAGGATTTTCACTATAACCAATTACTTTTTTGAGGTTGAACTGCGTTTCTCATAGTGTGGTCCCTATCATGGGCATCACTTGAGAATTTACCAGAAATCCAGGCTCTTTGACAGGACACTGGACCTACTGGGTCAGAAACTCTGGGGAGGGGCCCAACAATTTTTCACAAGCTCTCCAAATGATTTCAATTCACACTCGGTTTGAGAATCACTGAGTTAGGAAAATAAACCACTGATAAGAGGAGAAAGTTATTTCTAGGGAAAAATGCACTGAGTAATTATAATAATCGATGCAGGGAAAGAAATTAATAAGATTAGCCATTATCACAACAGGAGGAGATGGAGTAAAATGCTTGGTATAATCTCTGTCCCATGGTAAATGCTAAAAAGAAAAAAATGCTAAGAAGAATGGATGACAGAACAAGAAAGTGTCAACAAATATTAAAGGAGAGGGTGGAAGAATCAAGGATATGCTTCTGTGTTATAATTCTCACTGAGACTGATCTGTTTATAATGCTGAACTAGAGTAGAGCTCAATTTAGGGGCCAAGAAATACAACTCAGGTTTTCAGCTTCCAAATATCATTTATGCATAAAATACTTATGTGGCTCTTTCCTCAGGAGCAATATCGATACTTCTTTTGGATTACATAGTCCTGGATAAACACTAAACATCCTCTCCCATGACCACAATGTGTGAATTTGCTTCTAATTAGTAAAATGTCCCTATTATATACAAAGTTATCTGGGGAATAAGTCAAGGAATATAAGTTTGCAGAGTCTGTATTGCACATAATGCAAAGTGTTCCTTTTAATCTTTCTTGCAATTTAATCACCCAGAATAATTTCTGAAGAGCAGTAAATGGCCTAAGAACTTCAGACAACGATATCATGTACAGAAATAATAAAAAATAATGTATTTTTATTATTTAAGATATTTATTAGTCATATAATATACTTTAATTAAAAGTAAATAAGCATTTTTAATTGTAAATATTTAATTAAGTGTCTCAGAGAATGTGGACAGACACAAAATATATTAATTTCCCTTGTTAAAAGAAGGGAATTTTTAAAGAATGCTTATAAACCAGACATAGAAAATCAGAGTAAAGGATAAAAGTATCCCTTAGCCCAAACTAGTAATTATTCAATTAAGTGGCTAATAGTACCCCAACCATCTTACAACTAATTGAGTCACTTTTCTTTGTTCATTCTATTAAGGCAGTTGAATACACACTTCTTTACAATTTTCCTTGTGCTAACAGTGGTAGAAAATATTATTTAACCAAGGCAGCCATAATCATGTACTTGCTCCATTCATTTATTCACTTGCTCATTTAGTAAAAGTTTGAGTCCCTACCATATCCCAGAACTATGGCAATGATGGATAATGTGATGTTCCATAATAACATAAACAGCTCTTCCTCTACACAGATAGTACAGACACTATAGCTGTATTTTGTGTTGCTTCAGAAAGGAAAATCATGATGGGCAGTCAAAGTATATAGATGCCTATTGTTTTTGCCTTCCAAACACTCATGCCACCTTTCTCTTACAAGAGAATTGTTCACGTTGCTTGACGAGCCAGCCCTTCCACATTTCCAGTGTACCTGGTTTGTCTGGGGCTGAATCCACCCCTTGGTGCCAGAAGTGGTCATATGACCCAGGCCTAGTCTATCAGCATATTTCCTTCACTAACAATTGGTTCACTAGGCCCATAAGACTCACGTGTGGAACTTTATGTTAGAAACACTGGGAAATAGAAGCTTTATCTGTTGAAATTGCTAGTTTTTTGATGATGTAAGCTTGGACCTCTTAGAGATACCATACTAAGAGAGTTTATAGTAGAAGGAAGAGAAAATCAAACAGGAGACGGAGAAATCAAACGTGTAGATGACATCACTAGATCTTTTTGCTGATCCAGCCAGGCCTAAAGATAGAACTAACCTCTAAAATTAAAACAGAAGGTACACATAAATACTCCGTACCATTCTTCCTGCCTTATTATGTTTTTTATCTGACATTCTATATATTTCATATATTTATTCTCTATCAGGATCCTTCCCCTCTATCTCCATAGAATATAAGGTCCATGAAGACCTTTTTTTCTAGGGAGGAGATCTATTTTGTTTACTCTCACATCCTGCAGCTAGAACAGGGCCTAACACATGGCAGTCACTTGATACTTATTTTTTAAAAGATAAATATGAATCACTTTGTTCCTAACTCCCCTTTCCACTACTACCACAAGCCCCTTTCCCACACACATGCATACAGAATATTTGCTCACTGTCCCTGCTAAAGTACCCAAATCCTTTTAGGATGGTCCTTTCTTGCATTCAATTTGTAACTTTTTAATATATTTTTTCTTGATATTAATTATCACAAAGAGATGTAAGAAGTAAGTTGTCAGATTTTGGGGGGAGGGAATAAAATCAGGAAAACAAAGTTTTAATAGTTAAATTAATAACTAATTTCACACTCTCCAAAATACTAACATGTAAACTCCTCTCCTCGACATTTTCTATCAACATCAACTAGATAGTCTCTAGAATTTTGTATGTACTCAAAAATTTTCTGAATGTTGGATATAATTGGTTAAAATTTCACTCTGTAACACTATACTGAGTTTTCACTAACGCCTATGTCTTTAATGCTGGGAACTGCCTCCTAATTAAACAACCTCACTCTACGGGTTTGCTCTAATAATGACTTTTGATTCCAATTAATACAATGCAGCAGGAAAACATTCACTGTAAAAATTTCTATGCATTAAAGGAAAGAAGGGTGGAGCAGATTGGGTACAAAATGCTACTGGCAGGAATTGTATTCTTAATTTATTTGTCCCAACACTGAAATATATCCCCTCTGTGAATTGCTTGTGCTTGTACTAACTATGTAAATGTATCTATGATTGATTTTTAAAACAGCACACCAGGGTATATTCAGCCCCCGAACAAGAAAAATATTATCCAACTGTAAATATCCAGTGGAGCATTAAAACTGTTTCTTCCCTGCCCTGCTTAATTGCAGAACCCAGATGAAGAAACATTTCCCAAATTCTGGCCTCCCATTAGATTGAATAAACGTCAACCTGAAAATCAGGAAACAAACATGCCATTATGAAGTCTTCTGAAACATAAAATATTCAGAAGTCTCTGTAGCTCAGGAAGAATTCCTGAAACTGCCTGGTACTTTCCAGCTTGAACCTGCAAATGAATGCTTTAAAACTTTCCATTCTAATTGCACACTGTTATGTGTGCACTCTTATTCCCAAATCAGACACTCTATGGGTTTCCAGTGATAATGGCATTGGATGTCTATTAATACAATGCTGTGGGAAAACCAATCTGTTGGATGAGCAGTTCTCAGCATCACAAACTGGGGGCACAACGCTGTTGCCAGTTGTTGGCCAATGTGAGTTTCTTTTTTCGTTCTCATTAAAACATGAACAAAAAATGCATACTGCTGAAGTTGCTACATATTGGTCAATGTAGCATTTCATTTTATGAGAGGAAGAAAAGACTAGATGATGCAATAGAGAACATTTCAGTAGTTTTTTTTGTTGTTTTGTTGTTTTTGTTTTTTTTTTTAAGGAAGAAGACATCCTTAACAGGTATGCTATTCAATAGAACTTGTTAATATGTAACTTAGGCTCCACCCATGTCAAAGAGCAGTAGATTCTATGTGGCTTATTCCTGGGAAGGTTATCATGATTTAGTCATATCTGGGGCCATCCTTTTTGCCTGAATGAGTAGCTACACTCTCTTCTTTGTAGCTTTTTGGAGATTCCCATCTGTAAGGAAAGTAATACAGGAAATGCCCCTCATTACTCTCATCACTTTCTGTCTCCATTTTCCCAATAATAAGACAACTTTAAAATAGCATGAAATAGTCTTTCCTTTTGAAAAAAACTTGAAGATACTTGTACTTTTCCAATGCTTTCACAACTACTGTTCTCAAAACAAAGAGGAATGAATTCTGGTGGTTATGAGCAGCAAACACCGCCCATAGCATCCTTCTCTACTCCTTAGATACTTTTGTTTTTATAAAAATGTAAGTAAATTGATATGCAAAAACGGTCTGATTTTTCATTTATTATTGAAGCTCTGAAATAAATTTTTCATGTTTGGTGGTTTTATGCATTTCTTCTTTTGTGAACTGTCTATTTATATACTTTGTCCATTTCATCACTGGGTTATTCTGGGGAAGTATTTCTTATGATGTCATGTTAATAAGTATGAAAAGAGTACAGATCTAATTTGGCAGAAATCTGAAGAAGTATCCGTTGGGTACATGCTTTAAGTGTTAGATTTGCTAATAACATGATCTAAATTCGAAATACAAGATATTAATTGAATATTTACATTTTTCATTAATAGAGTCTATAGCTCTGTATTTGATTTCTCACATGTAATTTTTAATTTATTTTATAAAGGCTATAGAATTGAACATTCTGGGCAATGTTTCCAGTTTCTGGATATTTAAAAGAACTTAGGACCCTTTATGTTTCCTATGCTGCCCATAACAGACTATAATGACTGATACAGGTTAAGCCCATTCTAGCTACATACAGAAACCCAAGCCAGTAAACATCCTTCTAGTTCGGGGTTTCTCAGCCTCAGCATTATCGACATTTTCAACTAGATGATTGCTTGTGTGGGAGATATCCTGTGTGTTTTAGGATGTTTAACAGCATCTCTGGTCTTTTCCCACTAGATGCCTGCAGCATTTACTCAGTTGCAATAATCAATTCTAGACATTCCTAATTGTCCCCTTAAGGACAAAATTAACTTTACTTGAAATCCACTGGTCTAGTTCACGCATAGAACAGAAATTTTTCACAGTCTTCAAAAATGGAAACTCAGTCTCTGCCATAGCAAGCCGTTTTTCTAAATGCAAAAGAAACATCAAAAGCAAGCAACTTGACTGTAGAAGAGAACACTAGAATGAAATGTTGAGTCTAATCACCAGTAACTTTTGAAAAATTAACCATATTATACAGTGTGTTCTGTGGTTATGTTGCCATGAAAAAAAAAAAGTTAAAAAAAAAGAAAAAAGCAAACTACAATTTCCAAGAGGATAGGTTTAGAAAATATTTGTAAAACTGCCACAGAAATGACTGTATCAAGAATTACCTCACAAAAATAACAGTGATTCAAATTCCATATCCCACAAAGTCTCTCTCTTACTCCTAACTCCCAATCCATCACCAGGTTTCCTTAATTTTGCTTGGAAAAAAAACAAAACATTTTGAGTTTATTTTCCTTGCTTCCATGCTCTTTACCACCCTATTAGACTGAGCCCTTACCATCCCTTATGTGGTGAAAGCTTCCGAAGTAGCTTCCTTGTGTCCATTCCCATCTATATAAGCAAGAGCAGCCAGAGGAACCTTGAAAAACGTCATTCCAATCACGCCAGTCTTGTTTGCACCTAAAACTCCTCAATAGTATGCCACTGCTTTAGGATGAGCCCACAGCTCTTATACCTCAGTTCAACGACCCTACAGAATTAGTTATCAGCCTATATCCAACTAAGTTATCTCTTGCCACTTTTCCTCTTGCTCACTATGCCCCAGTTACAATGACCTTGCAATTCCTCTCTCATCCTCAGGCCTGTGACATATGCTCTTCCTTCTACCAGAATGTTCTTACTTTCACTCTTCCCATGACTGCCTTCTTAGCCTTAAGTTTCAGCTTCAGCATCACCTTCCCTGATATCCTAATCAGACGCCCCTGCCTTTTTCAACTCTCTTATACCAACCTGTTTTTTCCTCATAACACATATCAATGTTTCATTTACCACTTAAACAATTATATGCATAATGTCTAACACGCAGATCTGACCACAAATCTCATGAGGAGGTCAGGGACCACATGTGGCTTGTGTCTGGTGACAACACAGTGCCTCACCCATCACACGAGTGAGATACAAATAACTAGAGATATGAATGTTCAATTGCCCTTCAATCATCTTTACATCTTAAGCATAACGGAAAAAGCCAGCTTCCTTATAAGATAAACACCCCTTGCTGAGGTTAAAACAACCTAATTATCCCAAAGAAAAGAAAAGATCCAGCCTGCTATTTCTCAAGGGAGAGACAGGGGAATAAACAAGAGCCTGATTGCAAAACCACTCAGAGCCTTCCCACCTCTTCAAAGGAGGAAACTGATCTGTCATCTGTCACTGAGTACTCTCTTCTGTCCTTATTTTACTCACCAACTTTTCATTGCGCTGTGGTCAATACTTTGCGGCAAATCTTGCAAAGGTTAACAGGCCAGTGCAGAGAGCCCACAACCCTCTTTGCATTTTTATGTCCTTCATTACAACAAGTGGGCTATTTTTATACCTGTTAGCTGCTAACAATTGGCAAAACTTCAGGCTCGGAATAAAATATGACAAGGGCCAAGAGAGGTAACGATAACACTGCTTGTACTGCAGCCAGCTTGCTATTAATAAAAGCAGGGAGAGGGAGTGAGGAGGAGGCAGGGAAAGGTATCAAGAGGAAAGGGAAGGTCCTTGGGACCCACTGAAGACATTGTCCTGGGACAGATGGTCAGGTAAGGTTACCTGGATGGCCCAGTGCTGTGACCCATCTCTCTCTCCATCCCCTTACACTTTGGCCTGAAATCCTTCAACATATTAAATCCTAGAATTTAAGAAGTCTACAGTCTGGAAGGGCTTTACAATTCATAAGGGGAAAAAGTTTATTTCTTACCAATAACATAACCCATCATTTTGAAACTTTACAAAGTTCTTCCATAACAATATATTTGTATGTGGGAGAAAAGAAGCATCCACAAGGATGTTCATTGCTTCGTGGGTTAATAAGAAAAATCTGAAAACAATCTAAATGTTTATCACAGAGGAATGTCATGCAATTCTGACACATTTGTGCCTTGGAATGTTGCTACATCATTATTATTAATTTTACAAATCAATGATTACTAGCTAACATTGCATACATTCTAGTATTATTTGTACATATGTATTTTACCTTTTAAGTAGACTTATTGTCCCTTTCCAATGCTGAAATGTAAGTCAATGGGGCAGAGACCCTGTGCCCAAAACAGTAATGGGCACATAATAGGCACATGATAAATGTTTGTTGAATGCATATAGAATTAAGTAATACTATGTCACCATTAACAGAGTACAGTAATTCCACATGAACTAACACAATTTTAAAACTGCTCTTATTTAAAAAAAATACCAGGACATGCAGTTCATGAGGATCTGGGAAAGTTCGTAGACTTTCCCACCTCTGCAGCACTAAGGGCATACTACAAAGAGGGGAAATTGATGCTGAGTGCCAAACTATTACATCCTTTGCAATGTGAACTTATTTACCCTGATTAAAGTTAAAAATCTTAGTCAAGGTTTTGAAATTCACAAAGCCTTTTAGAAAACCAAATAAATACTGTCACGGTGTTCATAATTTTGGCCCGCATTTGAGTGAACTGTTTGCTATGTAATTATGACGCCAAGATGATGTTTAGAATAAAATGGACAAATTGTAGGTGTTGAGCCTCCCTATAACAGATACTCCTGAGAGAGAGAGAGAGAGAGAGAGAGGGCGAGAGAGAGAGAGAAGAAGAGAGAGCTGAGGAGAGAGAGAGAGAAGAGAGAGAAAAGAAAAGCAGGCGCCATACTGGGGTCTGGGGCAAAGGAAAATTGTGCATTCCTGTAAACACTTACCAATATAACCTTCCATACTTTGAACCAAGCACAAAAAGTTAATTAAGGCCCCACAATAAAAAAAACATGACTGTGTATTAAGTCCTCTTTTGTCTAATCTGCTTGTAACCAATTTTGTGTATGTGTGTATATGGGTGTGTTAGAGGGAATGACATCCACCCAGGCTGAGGACCTCAAATAAACTTTTTACTGTACTATAATGCAGGGTCCTAAAGCAAACAAAAAACAGCAGCCTAACATTATTTAAATTTTTGATATTTTGCTAATCATGAATTTTTGCATTAATATCAATTTTTAAAAATATGGCATTAAAATAGGACTTGTCTGAATTGCTGAGGTGGTTGGTATCTCCTGAAAATTTGTGCCTGCAGTGAGTGCCTCATCCCCTCCCTGTGGCCCTAGACTGACCCTGGTACCAGGCCTTCTGCTCATGCTTGGGTCCCCGGGCTGAGGTCAGGTTTTCTCTCTCACTTGAGGCAAGCCCCTGGCACCACCCCTATACCCGGGCTGTTGCAACCACCTGGCGAATCCAAAAGGGCTCCAGCATGATGACTGGCCCACAGTGTAGGCAGCCTTGGAATGACACTGAATTCCCACTGAGGATAGAGTCTGGTCTCCTCATTTACCTCCGCCCCCAGTAAGAACATGACAACTTTTAAATGCAACAGCAGCTCTCAGCTACTGATTTTAGCTATAAGGACCTTTTTTTAAAAAAAATTTTATCAATTTTTTTTCACTTTTCCAGGATCTTATGATAACCCCCAAGTGACTTGTCTCCATTTGTTAGCAGTGACTACTTTCCCACTTTTGAAAACTCCAAAGCCAAATTTTCAGTGTCCTGCACAGCAAATAACCAAGACTCCCCTTCTCCCATGGTAGAAGGTGTGCTAAAAATTCTTCTAGATGATTAGACTCTTTGAAAGGTTGGAGGAGAAATAAATTTAGCTAAGGCAGTAAAGTGAAAAGATCCCATCATAGTTAGACCCGAGCCCGATTAAAAAGTTATGCTGGTGGAAAGACGGCTGTATTGATCCAAAGTGACAGAAGTCACAGGCGGCAGAGCGCTAACACCGTGCTGTGAACGAAATTCCCATGTTGTCAGAAGCTCTCCCTTTCATCAATCTTGGCATTGCTTTCTATTGACTTGCAAGAAAAATAAGTTCAAATCAGCCTGTTGGGGTTTTTGTCTTTCTTCTGTATGCGAGGAAAGACATACTATAAATAAACACAGCAAGCATAGCAATTATTTTGCATTTGCTCCTTTCAAGTTAAAGGAATGCTAAGAAGGGAGTCCTGGGACTTGTCATCCTATACTATGGCATGTGGGTAAAAAGAAGAAAATTATCCTCAATGTCTCCTGCTGTCCTCCATAGCTTCCCACCCCACCCCCACTCGCTGGCTTCACTTCTACACTTCCTCTCTTCTGTGCAAAGAAACTCATCCTAGAAAAGGTACGAGAAGAGGAGATGTCGAATTTCTCCAGGGCAATTTTTCACCTTCTAACGTAGGGGCCAGCAAGCTTTTCTCCTGTAAAGGCCCCCATATTAAATATTTTTGACTTTTCAGGCCATACCACCATCTCTTTACAACTACAAAAGTCTGTCATTGTAGCACTCAAAAGCAGCCAGAGACCACACATAAAAAAAATGAGTGTGGCTGTATTGAAAACAAAAACAAAATTTTATTTATGAAAATAAGCTGTAGGCCACAGTCTGCCTTCCCTTGTTCTAAAAGGTAACTGTCATAACTGTTGAACATGAAAAACAAGCAAGTGAGCAAGCAAGCACACTACTGCCAATAAACAGAATCGAACTTTAGCAGAAAGTAAAAAGGCTTAATTCTCTGCAAGAACAAAAGGCATTCCTCAGCTTTGGAACTAAGTGCCTGTGCTTTTCTCGTGAATGTCCTTATAACTGGGAATGCATCTTTGGATCTCCAT
Source organism: Pteropus medius (assembly GCF_902729225.1). NCBI lineage: Eukaryota > Metazoa > Chordata > Mammalia > Chiroptera > Pteropodidae > Pteropus > Pteropus medius. The sequence continues at coordinate 22,239,738 of NW_024349802.1, read as the reverse complement.
GGGACTCTCAATGGAATGGAAAATGCCAAGATAAGTGGAATTTTGCTTCTGCCGAGAAAAGAAAGCAAACATTTTACATTGGATCTCATCCTTCCCCTTTCGGACATAAGCTTTAAGTCAAAAGTTGCCAGAAGTTGTATTCGGTTACCACAGTGATAGTGTTCTTCCTGGACATAAGCGATCTGGAAAATTCTGCAGCTCATGGGCTTACCCACTGCACCTGTTGCATAATTTGCCTGAGCCACTGCTGCACTTAGTAAGCTAACTTTAGACTGTGAGCAAGGGGAGAGCAGGAATCCATCATATTCTCTGGGACGTGTCCTTTGGATCATGATCTATTTATAGAAATAACTTCTGAGGATTGCTCTCTTTAGCAAAAGAAAAGTCACATACACCTCTCTTTTATCCTTGAGGTAAAAGACACTCCAGAGTACTAGTTTTAACATTTGGGAGTCTGGGATCACTTCAAGTATTTGAGAAAGGTTATATACTATGCCAGTGAAAAACAAATACACATTTACATAGAATGTTAAAAGGTCTAGAACACCTCCACTGTCCTCATCCCAAAAGCCTACCCACAGTTTCTACCATAAGACACTCCTATCTCATAGAGGTTATGATTTTGCCTAGCAGCAGGTGAGACTTGAGAAAAGGTCTAGGCCAATCCATTTTTCTCCCATAAGCTCCAAGATCTGGCAGCATGCCAATCCTTTTCCCACCCTGAAAAGGCCATAGAATCTCAGCCCTAAGTTCCAGAGTTTTCTAGGGCAGGTCATCCCTGATTCAACCTCCCTAATCATGATGTTCTCTAAGAATATCTTGGAATTGGAACTTTCTTTCTCAGAGACAATGATCCATTGACTCTTCAAATAAGGCGAGTTGTTTACTTTTGTGGTGTAACTTGAGTTGAAATGGTCTCCTTTCTTCCAAAAAGCTACCTCCATTAGAAATTCCTCATCTTAGCCTAATCCATTTTACCAATGCTAGTGATAGAAGTGACATGTTTAAGTCTTATTTGTCATTTGAATATTGCCTGAGTGTGGTCGACATTAAAACTAACAATAGCTAACATATCTTGAGTGCCAGGCACTCTATAAATGCTCTCACTGCATGAAGTAGGTGACAGCTCCCACAGTCACGGTCCCTGTTGCACAGATGAAGAGACTGAGGCTTAGAGACAAGAAATGACTTTGCATGACACAACCAATAAGCAGAGCTTTGGAGATTCAAGCCCTGCTCATCTGGCACCAACGTCTGAAGAGATTCAAGCCCTGCTCATCTGGCACCAAGGTCTGAAGAGATTCAAGCCCCGGTCTCATCTATACCAAACATAGCACATACTTGAGAGTTTTAATCCTATTCTGGTCTCCACAAATAACTAAGTGACCATGGAGAGGTCACTCAATTTGGGGAGGAAGGGATTCGACTCTAAAATTAAAAGTTGGGACTAGACAACCCGACAGATATCTATCAGCTAACTTATTTTGTGAAGTATGATTTTTGATAGTACTTTAATAGTACTTATTAACTTGGTTTACATTTTATATTGTTGTGAATTTCAATAATTCATAAGTAAAAACAGAGAAAAGATAGCTTAAAATACTGAACTCAAATCTGAACTTTTAAATTTGCCTTGACCAAATTGTACAGATCTAAATTTTATCATATGCCATTAGGTTTTGTCAATTTACTTGATAAAGACAGTTTCTATCAGTAGACCTAAACCTTTATCAACATAGTTATATTCTTGCAGAGGCTTATATCAAGTTCTGTCTCTGGAGCTGGCTTCAATAGGGAAAGAGCATGAGAATATCCAGCATCATTGGGCAGGTGCCTCTCTTTGTGCCCAGGGAGGGGGGACCAGAGCTTTCCCTCAGGCTGGCCTCTGATAACCTACTAGGAAACCCGGAAACAATGCGCATTAGAAGCACAGAGGCCAATTGGTCTGCTACTGAGTTGTATGTCTTGGTTTACCCTTTTTTCTGACAGTAACTTTATTCTTTTCTTTCAATAGTTAGAATAGGGGTGAAGCCTTCAGAGCAGAGACACAATTGTGAAACATTATACAATGAGGAAGAAAATCAAGCGATGAAGGAATTTTAAGAGAAGTCTCTGAATGAGAAGAAAGGTGAGAATTCCACAAACTTAAAACAGAAAGACTTAAAGGGAATGGGACAGAGTTACTATTATTAAGGAAATGATCATGTATTATGTGATTAACCAGGTACAAAGTTACCTGTTATCAAATTGGCTCTGCACAATAAATCAGTGAGATTTGATATTCCCATCTTACTTATGAAGAAATGGAGCTTGAGAGAGCCCATGACTTGCCAAAGTTTGCACAGATAGCAACAAAACTAGGTATAAAATAGGATTAATATTTTCAGTAACATTTTAAAATGTCAAAGTCACATGTAAAGCAGTGTTTCATGACAACATTTTATAGCTTATATTTCCTAGTAGGATGCTTTGCACAAGTCCAGGACACTTGTGACCCCACTATTTGGACCCTGCCACTTGATTGTGAGGAGCTTTTGACTCCATGTTTATGAGAATACTATTAACATTATACCAACATAGATAAATCTTCAATTCAGAATGTGTTTTGAAGTGAATTACATTAAGCCAATTTAATTTGCTAAGCAATATTCTATCTGGCAGTAGAAAATTGTTTATTCCTTTTACCATTTCTTTTTTTATCTATCTTTTAAAAATATTTTCACCAGGATCAAGCCTTTTCTGTGTAAACCTTATGGAGGGTTTTATTAAACTCTTTGACCACAGCAAACAATAACTTTGAGTTTTCTTTTGACTCTAATATTTCTCTCAAGTACATTTAAGATAAATATACATCTAAAATTATAATTAATGGTGAAAGTCAACACTTCTAAGATCAGGAAGAAAAGTAAGGCTATTTATTCTCAGTATCTCTATTTAAAATTTTACTAGAGCTTCTAGACAATATTATAAAGCAAAAAATAAATGACATAAAGTTTACAAAAGTAGTCAACATTTTAGCTATTTATTGATGACATAATTACGTAACTATGCAAAAGAATCTACAATCTACTTGAGCGAATAAGCAAATTTAGCAATGTTGCAAGTTAACGGTCATTTAGAAAATCAAGTTAAAATATTTAGATTAGCTCTAAATAATCAAAATATTTTGGACTAAATCAAGAAGATATGTACAAGAAGTTTACACTGAAAATTAAAAAAAAAAAAAACCTGCTGAGTGGAATTAAAGATCTAAAATTGGATACCTAAATAAATGTTCATAGTTTGAAGGACTCGATATGAACATGTCATTCTCCTTACATTGACATATAGATTCAGTGCAATCCTAATCAAAATTCCTGATAGCTACTGATGAACAAAATAAGACTATTTAAAATTACTTGAGAAATTCTGAAAATATTGAATAACTAAACAGTCCTTAGAAAAGGAACAAATTTAGAGAAATTAGGTTACCTTATTTCAAGACTTGCACTAAGGCTACAATAATCAAGACCATGTGGTATTGATATAAAATAAATGTATATAAAGAATAAAAATAAGCAATAGAAATTGCTATCGATTCTGTGTGAAAAGTTTTTATCTATTGCTAGAACTGGATGGCCATATGAAAAAACAATCCTTTGTCCTTTGCTTCATATACAAAATTAATTTGATATGGATCAAAATATAAAGATAAAATTCAGAACAATAAAGCTTTTAGAATAAATAAAGAATAAATTTGTAATGTCTGGGAAGACAAACAGAAACCATAAAAAATGATAAATCAGACTTATTTTAAAAATTTTGCTTATCAAAAAATATTAAGAAAATAAGTAGACAAACTACAGAGTAGGAAAAATATTACAGGATATAGCTAATGAAATTTTTGTATACAGAATGGATACAGAACTCTCTAAAACAATAATATGATGAATAATCCAATAAAACGAGGGAAATACTCAAGCACACAAATCACAAAAGACATAAGAATGGCCATCAGGCATGAAAAGATGCTCAACATCATTAGCTATCAGAGAAAAGCAAACTGAAATTACAATAAGATATGACTTCACACCACTAGGATGGAGAACATGTAGAGAAACTGAAATGTTTATACACTGGTGGTATAAATGTAAAATGCTATAATCACACTGAAGACTCATTTGGCAGTTTCTTATAAAACTGGTTCTCAAATGGACTCCTTTACTCTTTTAATTATTAAGGAGGCCAAGGAGCTTTTGTTTATATGGTAATTATCTATCAATATTTACCATATTAGAAATTAAAACTGAGAAAAAAATTAAATGTTTCCTTATTAATTCTCTTCAATATAACAATAATATTTTAATGAGAAACATTTGTCAAAACATAAAGAATTAGTAAGAATGGCATTGTTTTATATTATGGTAAATATCTTTAAAATCTAGCTTAATAGAAGACAGCTAGATTCTAATATCATTCTCTGCATTCACACTTTTAATATTGTTCAGGTTGAAGTATGTGAAGAAAATCTTGCCTTACAGAGGACTATTTTAGTAGCCTTTTCAGATAGTTATGGATATTCTGGTTAACACTAAACCAATACTCAGTGGTAAATTCCTAAAAGTTAGCTGCAGTATGGAATCAAATCATATCAATAAATTTTTGTACTTGACTACATTAAAATTTATTGGTCTATCTTTTACTATCAATTGATCTTCACCTCATGCATGGTTACCAGGCAATAACTATTTGGAAAATATTGATTCTCTCAGTTATATGAATCATCCAAATGTTGACTCATTTCATTATACAATCTTTTGATACCACATTTGTTAATGTCATCACCAATCTCATCAGAAAAGAGCATCAATACTGAAAAGCTGTTAAACTTATGGTAGCTTATACATGTTTTCTAAAATTCTAATTTTTGCTTCAAAGTTCAAATTTTTTCATTGGCAATATAGTCAGTTATTTCCCTTGAAGTGACAGGCTCACTTTGTTCATTTATAAGAAAGTATCTGCCAAATATATACGTCTAAATAATCGGTTGTCAATAAAAAATGGTGCTCCATGCAAAAAGTAGCTAGTTCAGCTTGTAACTCAAACAACTGCACAACTGCTTTTCCTTGAGACAAACACCATTCTTCAGTATACAGAAGTGCTTTTTGTATACTTCCCATTTCATCATACAGATTACTTAAAAGATGAATACTCGAGATTTAATATAATTAATAATTTTTACTAATTCCTCAAGGGTAGTCTTAATTGAAACTGGTGTGCTGAAGACGAAGGTGGAGAATAATACAGTAATATCATGACTACTTGTAAGGCTTCATTTTTAACCCAATAAAGTTTTTGTGCCATTACTATAAATGTTAACTCAGTGGAAAAGGCAAATACTATGTTAGTATTATCACAAAATTGGTTTTGACCTTGTAAAGCCCCTGTAATGCCCTCAGGTCCCCAGGGATCCACAAACCACATTATGAGAACTATCACTTAAAATTTAAATATATACCTACCTTATGATCCAGCAATTTCATTGCTACATATTTACACAAAAGAAATGAAAATGTATGTTGACCAAGATACTGTAAAGAAAATGTATAGCAACCTCATTTAAAATCACTTAGAACTGGAAACAAACCAAATATCAATAAGAGAGAAGATAGCCAAATCATATCTACATAGAATGAAATGACATTAGACAATAAAATATAAATAATTAATAGATGCAACAACTGAATGTTTTTGCCTAAAATATTGTGTTAAGTGAAAAAATATATAAATTAGTAAATACTGTCTGGTTCCATTTACATAAAATTTAAATACAGGCAAAATTGATCTATGATGACAGAAGCCATAGTGTGCTTGGGGAGGTAGGACTGCAAGAGGCTGAAAGAAATGTTCTATATCTCATTTTGGGTATATATAATTTTCACGCTTTAATGATTTGAATGGCTGTGATTGGTACATTTTACTGTATGTTGATCATATCTCAATGAAACAAAAATAAAATAACAGTTTTGAATCTTGAAATGAAAAAGAATATAGACTCCTTGAGTTCTTAGGTTATGCCTTCTGGACTTGCAAAACACAGAACTGAATAAACAATGGGCACTCAATAAATGCTTCATAAATGAATAAATGCATGCAAAAACAGAAATCATGTGAGTGTTCTGAATGATGGAAAGTTATGCAGCAACATAAAATCCCCAATTTAAAGGCAGTGGGGTCAAGCACACGAGAGATGAAATGTGCTCATAATACATTTCTCATCTAGGTGATTTTTTTCTTAGTCTTGATTTCTCACTCCAACTCAAGGATACCCATATTTGGGGGCTGATTTTGGCACACAGTCTTTCTTGAGAATAAGAAATTGAAATTGAAAAATGCTAGCTCATTTCTCCTGTCACTTGAGTAGATAGCATATTACTGCAGGAACTGTACGGAGGCCCCATGTGGTTGGTTATGGTCTGCAGAGAGATAGAGAAGCATGGATCATATGCTCACAAGAAAGTCAAGAGAAGAAAGGAATCGGGCCCAGAGAGGCACAGAACCCAAGTCACCTGGGTTCTGTCTCCTTTCCTTGTCCTAACTTCAGTTCTTATGCAGCACAACTTTACTTCCTGATGTCAGTTCTGAGATACCTTTGTTTCCATTTAACAAACACTCCCACTTAAACTCACACACACACACACACAGTTAGGAATTAAACTCAGTTGCATGGGTTTCTGTTTTTAAGCATAGAGCCTTGACAAAGACATATGCAGGGAAAGGTCTTAACGCAATACAAGGATACTCTATTTTAAAAAGAGTAGGTATGAAGCTGCACAACTGATATTCTCCAGAGCATTTGAGATCTTGCTCCCTGGCATGTGTTGTCCGTTTTGCTAAAATAAACCCTTATAAAATTTCTAAAGAAAAATTTACAAAAAAAACTCCAAGTAGGTATTAGCGACTTTGCCAGATACTTCTAAACAGTAGCACCTTCTAAGGTAGCATTTTGTGTCTGTTTTTAACTAGGGCCATTAGACTCTAAAGGCACCCAGCATCGCACTAGAGGGCATTCGAAGTCATGGGACAAACATGCTGCATATCCCTGCAGTTCAAATTTACTAGATATTATGTAATTCAAAATACTTTTTATTAAATTAAACTAAGACTTTCCGTGAATCTTTAAGATAAAATAACAGACTTCAAAGAAATTTCCTGATTGTTGGCAGATTGCTTGAGGCAAAGTTTGAGGCTAAGTTTGAGCCTCATGGGGTCCCCCACTGCTCTTCCCTGTCATTAGGGGTTCTTTAGAAGAAAAGTTTGAACGATACTCATGCATTATAATATCAATAATCAGAACAGTCCACAAAGCAATTCTATTTCCCAACATGTATAATTTAGTCTCAGATTGTATTTACAACCCTCTCATTTTCTTCTTAAAAAAAAAAAAAGGAGACAAATTGTCTGGAGGTCCATGATAGCTTCTGCACAACATTCTACATTATTTGGTCCACTCCCATTTCACATATTCACATCACTGGATCCAAATTACTAGTATCAAAATGAATGGAATATTAATGGATGTAAACACTTCACACTAGAGTTTTGAAGTCTAAAAACAAGATCATTAATTTTATATCTAAACTGAAAGGCATTTTCAAATGAAGATTTTACTTAGAGGAGAGGTTAAATAAACTATGGGTTAAGACAATGGGAAGTCTAGAGTAAATCAGATAGGTAAGTCTTACTGGTATCAGTCCAACACATAGTACTGAGTTTTTTAAAAGAATGAGGAAAAAAATCACAGTGTAAGTCATGTAAAATCAATTAAAAAATACGAAACACTAATTAATTCTATGTATTTTCCATGAGTATTTATTTATGAGTGTAAAACCTGTAGGAAAAGGTCTGGAAAGATCCAAACTGTGACAGTAGTTACCTTTGAGAGACTAGAAGAGGTCTAGGGAAAGATATCGTTAATATTCCTTTGCATGTGAACATGGTCTTCCCTTCTAAAAGTAATTATTGGCCAACCACACTGTTGAGAGAGAAAGAGAGACAGAGAGAGCAAGCATGATGCAATGTTGCTGCCTACAACACACAAGTCAAAAAATATAAACAAAAAAGGTATGATATTTCGTTGCTTTTTTAAGACATGAAGAGAGTCTTTAATGATTTGCCTTTCTTATTTCTATTAAAAGTTTATTAATGTAAAATGTGTTTATATTCTAATAATGTTTTAACCTAAGTTTCTTAAAAGTAATTTGGTAAACCGTAAAACTGAGCTAAATCTAATAAACTAAAAGAAAAGATATTAAACTCTCTCCAGAGCAATGCCTGTTCTCAAACTCTTGGTTAAATGTCTATTAAAAGGCCAAAAAAAATATGTAGTTGTCTCTTTATTACCATTACTTCCCAGTTGACTTATGTAATAATTTCAGATATACTTTATTTTCAGTCTGGTTTCATTTTCTATTGGCACTGACTCCAAACAAGAGTTTTAATGTTCTCTGCTCAGTAACTCCCAACTTCTAGTTCTGAGTCAAAAGTTAATAATCTGTAAACAAAAACTAAAACACACTAGTCAAGTCTTTCTTAAAGGGATTTCTGGATTTTGTTAGAGAATTGTAGGTTTGATGAATTTTATAGACAAAGTGAAAAATGGTTTAACTCTTTCTTCTTCAATTTATCTTATTCATCTTTTTATTTCCAGAGGAAACAGAAATGGAGCAGTGAGAGCCTTGTTCAGAGTCTCACAGTTCATTAGTGGTAGAGCAGGATCCAGACCCCGATTCCCAGTCTAAGATAGTCTTTCTACGCTCCCTTGCCTCTGGGTAAAGCAAATTATTTGGGGTTTTATACATTGGATTTTGACATCTTTAAGTTGAAGCCTCATTAATTTTCTTGGAGGTCCTGGTGGGTTTCACACTTTTTCCATATTGATTGTATGAAGAATAACTATCGCTTCTCCTTTGTATAAACATCAAAATTTCATTTTATAAAAGCCCATCACTATCTCGGAGAAATATCAGTGGTGACAAAGGTAGTATTCAATGTTTTTTTTTTTTTTTTAATAAATTATGTCTGACTTCATAGTAAATGCCAAAAGAAGAGGAAATCAAAATTGACAATGTTAATTTTCATGGACATAGAAGAATATCCAACAAGAAGAATCAAAGTTTCAACATTCACTATAGTTATAAAATTCTAGGAGCACCTAAAGACAGTCATATCACAGAAACAATTCTTAATCTTATCAGATTTTAATATGTAAAAATCGACAGGAATATAATTTAAAACCTGCATGGGTGCTTGGCCAGGAAATTTTTCTTACCAAATGGACAGTCAGATTTTTGAAAGATATATTTTGTTATATATACATTTTTTATTAAAATAAAGTTTATAATTTGGTTTTTCTTTAAAAAAGTAATATGCTTTTTAGAAAATTTGGGAAAATGCAATGTGTGTGTATGTATGTGCGTGTATATATACATATATATACATACACACATATAATTGATACACGCTCTTCAGATATGCCAGGCATTGAGATCATGCACATATATTATTTTGTTCTTCACGATGACATCATCAAATTTCTGCAGAATTTTGTAACTGAGGAAGAAAGAAAGAGGGAAAATGACTTGCGCAAGGTCACATAGCTGATAAGCAGAGACACCAGGACTTGAATTCATGTCTTCTATCAGGTCCAAAGTTTTTTGTTTTTGTTTTTGTTTTTCCTTTTGCCTTGTTTCATCTGCTTGTCTTGGAACTTATGAGTCTTAGAACATGAAAAAAAAATCAAAGGTCCTAGAAATCTGAGCAATACCAACTATTAAAGCAAGATTGTTATTGCACTTCAATCTGGCATCTGTTTCCATCCAAAGTGTCATTTACTTACTGCTAATCTAACATATTCTCCATCTTACCTGACCTCCTCTTGGTGGCATTTGATGCTTCTTCATCTCCTAACTGAAACACTCTCACCTCCCCGCTTCCACAGCATTTCACTCTGCTGTTTGCTTCCTATTTCTCTGCCCATCCCTCCTTCTTGCCATTTCTGGTTTCCCTTCTTCCATCCAATCGTCAGGCCTAGCACCTCTTTTCTATTCATACCCAAAGCTTTGATTTCCACTTCTCCTCATAGGCCCACCCAGGAGCGCTTATCTACATTCCAACATATATATTCAAACATATCTTTAAATCCAATTCAATGTCTCAAAGGTACCTCAGAATTCGGTGAGTCTCAAAAAATAAATAAATAAAATAAAAACAAAAAAAAGAAAAAACAAAAAAACAAATTTGATATCGCACTTCTCCAAACTCTGTTTTTCAAAGCTTAACAAATTTGGTGAGCAGCAACTTCATCCTGTTTAGTTATACGAGGAGCTTGGCATTACCTTGAACACAAGCTTGCCAAACCCCCAGCTCTAATATTCTATCCATACCAAGCCCAATCAAGAATAGCTTCCCTCCTTCCCTCCTGCTACCATCCTTGTCTAATCCATCTTTGTCTCTTGCCCAGGGACTTCCACTGCCTCTTAACTGATCTCCCAACAACATCCTAACTCATTTTCCACACAGTAATCAGTCATCATTTCACACTTTAGTGACTTGCTATTACCTAGGTCCTAAATCCTTATTATTGTCCTATAACGCTCAGCACGAGCTACCTTCTACTTGCCTCTTGAGATTTCCTCTTGCTCTCTGTACTTCACTGCCCAGGTTTTTAATCTCTAGAAGCCGTGTTTCCCTTTGGCCAAAGGGATTTAGCAGATTCTATTCCCTCTATCTAGAATATCCCATTCCTCCCTATCACGATCACTCATCTCACACACATATATCAATCACACACACACACACACATACACACCATACCCCATACTACACACCTTTTTCTACTTAACTCTTACCCTTTAGAATTGAGCGCAAGAAACAGTTCTTCAGGGAAGCCTTTTCTAACATCCCTACCCAATCCCTGACTCCAGCAGTTTCACTGATTATATACTTCCAGAGAATCATTCTCTGTTCCTTCAAAACACTTATTTCAGTTTATAATTATAGCTTCATTAGTGTGGTTATTTGTTTAATGTCCATTTCCTCTATGAATTAGGGGCTAAATCTGCAGGGCCTATAGAAGCACAAGGCATTGTAGGTAATCAATAAATACAAATGAATGAATCAATTTCTGCTTTAAAAAAGGATCCAATGTGAGAACAAGAAAAAAAGTACACCACTAAAAATGAAAAGGTTAATAGCTTCCAAAACTATTATTTTCAATAACTAACCTCCTTTTGGGTATTTTTATCACACTAATATTACTACATCTAAAAGCTGTCTATATCAGAAGCCAAAAAACCATTTTGATTCTTTCTTGTCTCTGTATTGGCTGATCATGCTGCATTTATCTCCAGTATCCAGCCAGGGTCCCTTCACTTGCCTTCTCTCTAGCATCACTGAAATCACCCACTGTAAGGCACTACATACATCTCTTGCTGGTATTACTGCAATAACCTCTTAACTAATCTTTCTACTTTCTCCCTTGTTCTCCTAAAATCATTTCTTTCCTCGGAAGCTAGAATGATTATTGAGAATGAGTAAATTGGATCACTTCAACTCCCTGTCTAGAAATCTACTATTTAAAAAAATCCCTTCCAACACTTATTCTCCATAATGTCCCCATTTTATTCCTCTTATCACCATGTGACATCGTTTGTTTTCTGTCTGACTCTGAGAAGAACGTGAACTGTCAGGGTAAGCAACTCCTATGTGCACCTACTATGCCGGGCACAAAGTGAGGGCTAAAAAACTATTGTTAAACTGTTGAATGCACGGTGACTATAATCTATTTTTGCCAAAATCCTCTTTTGGAACAATTCTGAAGAGCTTACTTATTGAATAAAGTTGAGCTCCTTTTCACCCCGAGTCTCACCCTGAGCTTCAAAAACCAGAGAAAGCTCAAGAAGGGGCCAAGAAATGACTTCTAATGATTAGGCCCCCAAAGAATGCTTATTATATCTTGAATAAAATCTACTTAACAATTCACGACTTTCAGAATTCATATAAAAGAGAGCTAATGTGATCCTCTAATTTCTTGCTCTTTCCAGTCCTAAAAGCTAAGTGTGGCTAACAGGGCAACAGGGTAATAATCTTCATTCTCTCTTCCTCTTTTCAAAATTGCTTACAAAGTGCTTCAAATGAAAAGAGTCCCACTGGTGCCCCAGGACGTCAAGTCTAAGTGGTGCTTTTTTTGTTTATGCTAATTAAGTAGGTTGCAGACTGGTTACTTAGCAATATCCTTCATTGAGATGCTCAGTGCTGGGAGCTTAATTATATGTTTTAGGCCTAAAGTGGTCATTATTAAGATGTGAGCAGCCGATATCCATGGATTGGATGCTATTATTAGTGTTTCTGGGGGTCTGGCATGATAAAACTCTTGCAACATGCAAAATCATTTATGGAAACGTGTGCTAAATTGTACTGTGATGTTTCACTACTTAGTGGCTTAAATTGAGCACCAAAAAAAGGCTTTTTTTTTTTTTTAAATAAAGTTAATTTAAATATGTTTTCATCTTTAAATGTATTGGAATATAGTGATACTCCATCCTGAGTTTGAAAAACTTCTCCTAGCTTTAGCATATCCCTTGTTTATATGAAACTATTTTCACACTTGCCTTCGACTTGTGCAAATAACGACTTCCTAAATCAATCTGCTCAGCATACATGAAAGAACAACTTCATTAAAAATCAAATTTCTCATGGGCTTTAATGAAACCCATCAATATTGTATGCTGGGGGGGAATCTATAACCCTATTTTTTGTTTTTCCAAATGGAAAACTATTGATTTTTTTCAACAGAATTTTACTGTTTTAAGAGTTATTTTCCCTCTCATATACTACTCTCCTGCCACTATCTTTGTGGCAGAGGTGAAAATGTGTTTTTATGCAAGCTGATGAGAGAGTGCTCCATGGAAGCAGAACAAACAAATGTAAACAACATAAAATATTTAGATCACAGAAACATTAAGAGCAATTTTGGTGATGGGCATAAATTATGTTTAGTGGATGGATCATCTATGTAACAGCAAGCAGCTAGCTGATAATTTTCTGATGTCTTATAGACAACAGAAATAAACTACAGTTCAGAATAAAAAGCTAGAAATTTGGCATTTTGGAAAGTCAGCCACCATTTAAATGCATCAGATATAAACATATTACAATCTGAATCCTGTCACTGTGGTTGTGAGTGTGGTTTGCATTTTTCCTTGAGCTTAATTGATCAATACCCATTTTGTCTCACATTAATGAAACCTCTAAATATTTAACTTGAAGATGTGTAGCAACTCTTTTTCTTGAAAACTGATGGAAGATACACATTTGGTTCACCATTGTTTCCCCACTGACAGTGACAGCCAGTTGCTAACATCAGGGGTGGAGACACATAAGAGGCATATGTCTATACTGGGAGGCTAGCTAGTTAAATAATAAGTACTGTATAAAAAAAGACATCAAGTCTCTTCTCTGACATTTGCTTCATTCACACTGCTTCTTCCAGTACATTTTCATCAATTTTAACAATTTTCCTATCATTATATTACCTTTAAAAATGTCGATGATAATACATAAAGAAAAAGTCAAATACTTATTCTTTCTTGTTTGAATGGCACCTCAGGATAATCAAATAGTTGTTCAGGGAAAGCTATTCTTTAGAGAAAAATCCCAGCTAATAAATAAATGAGGAAAAAAGAATTTGATTACTACCTTTTGCATTCCCTATTGAAATAATGGATCCAGGCAAAAATAATCAATTGCTTACAAAACCATAAGGTAAAACCTTATGGAGAGTTTTATAATGGATGGACTGAACTGATAACACAAAAACCCAATGATTAATCTTAAAAGTCAGACAACCAGATATTATGTATCCTCTAATGTAGAGCAATAAGAAAAATATGAACCACCTTCAAAATAAGCCACAAACTCGAACCTCAATTTGATAAAGCCTCTAGACTAAAGGGCAGTTTATAGGAAACACAAGTGATAACAAGCACATTAAATAACACCATGGGGATGGAACCCACATCAATTCAGAAGGTGAGAAATTCTAGCACACAACAAATATTTAAAGAAAAAAATAGAAAACCATTACAAATGACATGATAACTAAAAAATATATTAACCAATTGCCATGCGTGGGCCTTAATTATTTTGAACAAGTCAACTGTAAAAATCATTATGAGACAGAGAAATTAACACTGACTGTTTACTTCAAAAATGAGAATTATCACCTTTTTTTAAGGTGTGTTAGTGGTATTATGGTTATACCTGAAAAACTCACTAGAGATGTTATCACACAGAGATATACACCAGAATGTTTTTGATGATATTGTGTCTTGATCTTGCTTTTAAATAACTTCTTTTTTTGTGGGGGCGGGGAAGATGAGGTTTAGATGAAATAAGATTGGCCATGTGTTGATAATTGTCGAGTTCCAATGGTGAATGCATGGGTTTCATTATACCACTCTCTGTACTTACGATTGAAGCTCTCCCTAAGTTTAAAATAAGAGATTGTTGCAGTTTCACAATTACGAAGCACAATCTGTTTCATGCTAATATTTATAACTCTCAATACCTAATAATCGGGCTATTAAAATCTTCATTAAGTTATTCTGGTTTTTAAAAATTTTTATATTTTACTTTATTTAAAGTTGAAACAATCTCAAATTTACAGAAGTATTGCCAATACGAAAAAAAACAACCTAAAAAATAAAACAAAACTACTGAACCCCATCCTTTGAAGTAAAGTTGCCAACTCAATATCCTATTACTATGGAGTACTTTTGAGTGTATTTCCTACACATTGTTCTATTACATTCTATTACATAAGGATATTCTAAAATTTGGCAAGGATCCACTAAAATCAGGACATTAGCATTGATACATTACTACTCATTTTTTTTTTTATAGCAAAAGAACTCTGTTATTATGTGTTGTTAATATTCTTCAATCTGATACAGTTTCTCTGTTTTTCATTGACACGGAATCTTTTGAAAACTATATTGTTTAATTTGAATTTGGTTTTATTTGATTGATTAAAGTCTGCATCTTTGGCAGTAATATGACAGAAATGATGCTCTGTTCTTATTGCATCCTGCCAGGTGATACACAATTTCGGTTCATCCCATTACTAATGGTGGTCACTTGGCTGATTTAATAAGGGTGATTTCTGCCAGTCTTCTCCACTAAAGAGTGACTCCTTTAGAATCAATAAGTAGTTTAGGGGAGAGATATTGTGAATGATTATAAATATTCTGTTCCTCATTAATCTTCAAATGTGATAAATTACTCATCTATATGGGCTCGTGTGTGTGTGTGTGTGTGTGTGTGTGTGTGTGTGTGTGTTTAATTCAATGGATTATAACCCATTACTGGTATTTATTTTGTTGATATTATCCCAGATTTGAGCTAGGCTCTGTGTTTATTTTTGGCATTTCTCTATCATTTGACCACTAGCTTGCTCTACAAAACAAGATGTTTGACTTGCCTTATACTTTCCTTGCTCTAGACTTAGAATCAGCCATTTCCTCACGGAACTCTAGTTCTTTCAGCAAAGAATGGTATGTAGAAGCCAAGACTAGGGTGATATGTGTCTAGTGCTGCTGGTGTATCTTTGCTTCTAGGCCATCTCAAGAGGCAGAGATAGGAAATGCATGAATATTTATTTATATGTTATTTCTTTTGTTTTCATTTCTATGTATATATACACACACACACATAAACATAGCATAAATTATAGCATTACAGTTCAATTCTAATCTAATGCCAATGGGTTTTGCCTCTGACAGCAAAAAATGTGTCTTATTTATCTTAATGTGTTCACTTCTTTAATAATTTCCCTGAACGTAACCTTTCTCTCATCACTTCCACAACTCTATCCGACATGTGGATGAGCTCCTCACCCTGCTAGAGCTTTCCTGGTTCCCCACCTCACCTTGCAAGTGCCACTGCACCACATGAATGTCCTCCTTACTGCACGTGAGCACCGGCACCTGGGCATGGGTATCCTTCCCAGCTGTCTTGGGCCCTGACTCCCCATTCTGAGCCACATTCCTACACAGGTACACTCTTCTCACCTTGCTAGGGCTCCGTATCCCATACCAGCTGCCCCTTGGTATGGACACAGTTCTCACCCTGCTGGGGTTCTAACACCTGCTCATGGACAACCCTCACACATGGTCAGTCACTCTCTTCACCCTCCCCACATGGAAGGCCACCAATGTGAACTCCCTCTTTATCTTGCTCACCACACCAGGCCCTCTCTTCATGGGGACAACCTTCTCACCTTGCTTCTGCTCCTACCTCGCCACCCTCATCACCCTACGTGCACACTTTCCTCTTGCCTCTTTAGGCTCTGACATCCTGTCGGAATCACCCCTCACACTGGCCCAGTATAAACTTCCTTCTCATCCTCTTAAGCCTCAACACCATATGTGAGGCAGTCTTTCTACTCAGTGCCCTCTACGGCCTGCTTGATTCTGACACCCTGCACCTCCTGCACGAAGTCCCTCCTAACTCTGTTTGGCTTTTCATTAAATGTTTTATGCACCATAATTGGAGTATTACTCAGCCATAAAAAAGAATACCCTACCACTAGTGATGACATGGATGGACCTTGAGGACATGATGCTAAGTGAAATAAATCAGACAGAGAAAGACAAACACTGTATGATCTCATTTATATGTGGAATTTAAAAAAGCCAAATTCATGGAAATAGAGAAAAGAATGGTGGTTGCCAGAGGCTTGAGCATGAGGGAAGTGGGAGATGTTGGTCAAAGAATACAACATCAAGTTATAAGATGAATAAGTTCCAGAGATCTAATCTAATGTACAGCATGGTGGTTATCAATAACTATACTATTATAGACTTGCAAGTTTGTTGAGAGTAAATCTTAAATGCTTCCACCACACACACAAATAATAATTATGAGTAGATAGAGGTGTTAACTAATCTTATTGTGGTAATCATTTCACTATACACACACATATACAATCATTACATTGTATACCTTAAGCTTACTACATGTCAATAATTATTCAATTAAGCTGGAAGAATATTTTAAATAATTGCAGATTCACACACACTTGTATAAAAAATGATACAGAGGTCTCATATATCCTTTACTCAATTTGCCCTAAATGTAACATCTTATAAATCACAAGACTGACATTAATGTAATCCACTGATCTTCTTCTGATGTTCCAAATTTTACATTCATTTGTGTGTATGTGTATTTAGCTCCATGCTACTTAATCACATGTATAGTTTCCTGTAAGCACCGCCGCAGTCAGTATGCAGAACAGTCCCATCTACAAGGGTCCTCCATGTTGCCCTTTCATAACCACATGCATCTTCCTCCCCTCATCGCTACCCCAATCCTTCAGTCCTTGGTAACCACTAATCTGACCTCCAGTTCTGTAATTTTGTTCCGTGAAGTATGTTATAGAAATGGCATCATAAAGTGTGTGGCCACTCGGCATTGGCTTTGTTTACGCAGCCCAATTCTCCGGAGATCCATCCGAGTTGATGCACATATCAATAGTTCCTTTTTATTACTGAGTGGTATTCCTAAGCATGAATGTACCACGGTTTGTTTAACCATTCACCTGTTGAACATCTGCACTGCTTTTAGGTTTCGGCTATTATGAATAAAGCTGCTATGAACATTTAATACATAGGCTTTTTATGTGCACACTCTACTTTGCTTCTAACATCCTGCAAAGGCCTATGTTCCTACACAGCATCAAGTAGGCACTCAATGAATGTCTGTGAATGAGTGATGGCACACACATTTGAGAATTTGCTTCCTCGACAAAGCTGATATTTCTTAATTTAGTAATTGTTGAATGTTAAGTCCTTAGGTTAGGAGTAAGAACAAATAATGCCACAAGAGAGAGAAGAATGGAAGAAAATGCTAGGGAACTCCTTAAAGAAGAAAAAGTTGGAATTGACTCATAGTTCTACCCTAATTTCTTTCCTTCCACTGTCTATACCTCACATCCCATGCCTACATGATACCTAAGTGCCCTCAATGAGTCAGTCACGCTCCATGTCAACATGGTGAGGAAGAAATGTGTGCTCTACCTTACCTTCTTAACAAAGCTTTCTGTAATTATGGAATTAAGTTGAATCTCTGGAAATCAATGTGCTGAATGTTTAATTTTTCAGTATATTCATTAGCTAAATAATGAAGGATCCCTTAGGCCCCTCCTTCCCCCCAATATTTTGGTCTCACTATGAATTTACAATGGCCAGTTAGCTATAAATTTATCAGGGTGGCTGAGCTAAATGTCTATTTTTCACCTGTTTCAAACTTCTAACTTTCTTTCTGAATCTCAATTTCTCAATAGTTTTTAAGTAACTGGATAAGTTAACCCTTAAATACAATTGACTATCTTCTACATATTTGCTCTGCTTCTCACAGCTTAACAGCTTGAACTGTCAAATTTATTTTAAGGTGATTTTCTTGATAACTTTTAAAGAAATAACTATCGAGTATATTAACCTAGAGCCAACAACTCTCATCTAATAGAAAATTATTCTCCGAATTTTCAAATACTGATATCTACCAGGGCTTCTCAACATATCTGTGGTGAAGGATTAGTGATTTACTGTTGTTTGTTTTTTTTAATTAACCTGCTACTTATTAATATTTTGTAAAATATAATAAATATGAATAAGGAAATTAAAAATTTAAAGGTAAGACAAAACAAAGCCATACAAAATACAAGCCTCAATTTTTTTATTAGATTAAACAAATAAAAAAGCATTCTATAAAATTGGTCTAGAATTTTCTAAGCCCTTACTGTCATCTTTGGTTCTTGTCACAGGTAAGTAACAAACACTGCAGCCTGGCACCAGTCTGCAGACTGCATTTTGAGTGGCGCGCTGGACCCACCTCACACCTAGTTATACCTTGGTTTTTTCTCATTCTCTACAAATTTGTGCATTTATATCTATCTCTAGGGACCTTACATGCTCTTTGAGGTCAGAGATAATGTTTTCTATTTTGTTAGCACTTCCCAAAGCATTCAGCCTGATAGAGCACAATAAATTCTTATTGATCAGCAGAAAACAGCTTATTCTATTCCTTTGATTCTCTCCTCTGTTTTTTTCCCCTACTGCATTCTATGTTTGAACATAATTCATTTTATGTCTTCTTTGGCATAAATTGCAAATTGGTAGCCTACAGGCTAAATGTGGACAATTAATGAGCTTTGTTTGTCCCACAGAATCTATTAAAAATCAGCCTTTAACTTATTTAAAAACAAAAAACAAAAAACATGGCAACCCTGGGCCCACATTCACATGCAGCAATAGCATGGCCCTCTCGATGGGTGATGGGTAAGCCTCTGAGTTCCCACAGCCCTTACTTGGTTGATCCACTATTTACCTTACCTGCATGGAAACTTTAGCCCTTTGAAATTACAACCACTAATCTAGATTAACAAATCAAGGTCAATGAACCTCAAAGAACACAGAAAAATGCACAAACAAAAGAGCTAAAAACACTGTCATAGGAGCTTATGTTTCTCTCACACTGTATAGGTCTAAAACATTTTGTTACCCCATTTAAATCTCACAAACCTCATAAGAGAGACTGGATAAAATAATTGTTCCCATTTACAAATGAGAAAACCAAGGTTCGGAGGATAAGTAACTTTCTTCAGGCTCCACACCAAGTAGGCGATCAAGCCTGTGCTAGAGGCCAGGGTCTCTGTGAAGAGGCATATCACATACTTATGAACAAGTTTTGTTGTTTTTATTTCCTAAGCATTTTTTATACACACAAAGAAAACCAAGATTCTTTTCCTCTGATGTAGAAAATATATGTTCATATTCGTTCACTCAAATTTCACAGTGCATCTATGATAGTTTTTTTTTTTTTTTAGCTTCACATTAATAGTTTCTTTTTAACAAGTTCTCATCTACTACTTTGTTCTGTACTGCTCCGCGCTGCACTAACCAAGCCTGATCCTTTATTTCCAAATCAAAGATGCTCCATTGGGCCAAGATCCAAACTGCAATGGTTCCAGGAAAGAGGTCTTCAAAAGAGGCCTCACATTCTCATTTTTTGTTGAAAAATTTTCTAGACCACCATTCAGAATGCCTTTGGTCCTTACGAGTCAAATTCCAGTATCTCACTCAGAAGCTCCAGGAGAGACTATTTAGGTAGTCTTCCATAAGCCTAATGTCATAGCTAAAGAAGCAACTACTAACTTCCATTAATAATTCTCCAGCATAGACAGTAGGACACTCGTGTTTTGGGATCATAACACAGGGACCATCAAATCTTGGCTTCCTGTTGTCCTGGGGGTCGGTTAGCCTGTGGAGAAACCTGGATCTGCATATTTATTATAGAGGAGTGCTATTCAATAGAGTAGCAACATGTGGCTATTTAAATTTAAATTGATTAGAATCAATCAATTGATTAGATAACATTAATAATTCATTTCCTAGCTACATTTCAAAGACTCAGGAACCACAGGGGCAATATCACATAAAGTCCAGCCTTAGCTGGATTCACAGGGGGAGGGCTTGAGCCACTGAGGGCAGCCTTATGTAGTCCTTATGTGGTAGGGTTCAATTCCAAAAGTCTAAGGCAGTCGACCAGAGACTGGGGCCGCTGTGAGCCATCAGCCACTGACACGGCTGGAAGATGGATGGCCTATCCAATGAAGAGGACATAGGCTCCGATACTACACACTGCAGGAGGTTGTGGGTTTTACTATTTCAACAGATAAAATCTAACAAAAATGTAAACGCACACATACAAAATTAAGGAGGGAAAATCGTTCATCTTATTCTTTATTAGCCTTTCAAAACTTCCACCCTTGGAGAATTTACTAGTTTTTAACTTCCCACTTGGCTATAATCCCCTTGAGGGTAGGAGCTATAACTTGTTTTATATACCTCTAGTATCTGGCACTTGTTAGGTGTTCAGTAAGCATTTATGAAATGAGTGTTTTTAAAACTATTTTTTAAATCATTAAAGTGAACACAGATCTTGTTTTGCCACCTCTATTCTAGTTTATGCCAGTTATTCTAACATATTTATTAATAGAATCCTCCCTCTCAAGTGTCCCAGTTTGTTTCATAAATTATATGGTCACTCCAGCTTAAAAGACACAGACACAGACACACACACACACACACCACACACCACACACACAGTACCAGGAGATCAATGAGAACAGATTGAGTGACTGTGACTTCGGTGGTTACTTCAGTTAATTCTTTCAGTGTACCCATATGTCTGACATTTGATCTAACACTTCAGGTGCTCCCTTTAGAAATAAAATATCAATATTTTATTTAAAAACTTTTTTTTGTTGTTTAAAATTCTAGATTGAATGTGCATTACCTTACCAGTCATAATCTGTTTCTTTGGTGTCGGGAGGGGGAGCATTAAAAATAAATGTATATAAAATTAGTAGCATATACCTGTAATTGAGCTGAATGTATAAAATGACCAGTTGATACTATTAACTGCAGGTGGTAACAAAGTTAACTGTTGCAGACTGAGAACTCACTAGAGTTGAAATTATTGTTCTTCTGCTAAACCCAAAGGTATAATACTATGGATTAAATGAAGTTTGTCTTGAGTGTATAATAAGGGACATACTGTGATCTTGTCTCACTCCCAAGTTTAGTGAATTCTGAGAAAAAAAATTACCCATAACATATTTTGATCAATTCATGATCTGTTAATATCTGGGTGGGGGTGAGGAAGAACAGGAAAGAACTTACTTCTAAAAATAATATTAATCAGACATCTCCCTTTTAATTGTTTTTCTAAAGTAATTTTTTTTTAAAAAAATAAAAAGGTCATTGGGTATATTCCAGTATCAACAAGAACATGTGTTTTTTCCAAGAGAGAAAAAGTTCACAACATATTTCTATCTTATGCACTAAATTATATATAGTTTATTTCAAGAATCGTTTGATGAGAAGGTAAGGTAAAATAAACTGATTTCATGAAAATCTCCTCTAGACTTCCCAATTTCCATCATAAAAGAAAGAGGATAATTAAACTCTAAGGTTTATTTTAAATGTTAGAAAAATAAAATACTTCACACAAAACAGTATCCAATTGTAATCTTGTTATTTGAAGTACATCCAACTTTCTCGTGATTCATATTAATAGTTTCGTATTAATCAAAATCCCTAAGACTCTAAATTATTTAATTACAGTGGTTTTAACTGGAGTACAGACTGTGTTGTATTTTAACCCAAAACACCTGTAGGGGAGGGAAGAAAAAAAGAGCTGCTTCTTTCATTAAGAAATAAAGTTAATTCATAATCGATAGAAGAACAACTCTATCTCTAACCAAATTCTGAACTACATTTGTGCTCAGCAGACATGTGGCTAATGGAAACATATCTAGGTCTGCATATTTCTTGAGTCCCATTTCCTACTGCTTTGTTGGCAAGTAGCTTGTAGAAGTGACAAGGAAAACCAAAGGAAAACCCATCTGCTCTTGTATCAGGACTTCTTTGGTTGCAAGTGACATAAGGCCCAAGTACTGTGTTGACCCAAGGGATCATATGCTAATAGCCCTACCTGATCCTTCTCTTAGCTTGGTTCCATTCCAAATGTCATTACATTTAAATTCCATGTGAGAGCACTGTGGCTTCCAGAAGCACCATAATACATATAACATTTGCCCAGGTATAAATCTAGCAGAAATGTATGAGTTCTCAGATAAGTTCTCTAGCAAGAATCTTGTGATTGTCTGTGATTAACCACAGACCTGTCTATGAGCCAATCACTCAAACAAAGAGAATTAAATGTTGTGATTGTGACTGTCTCTTGAACACAACTTTGTTCATCAACAGATTTAGCTGAAGTGAAAATCCATATGCAACATAACTCACAGGCAAGCTGTGGTTACAGCATTCCCAGTATGATGTTTAATTACAGGAAGGTATAGGAGCTTTCAAGTATAACATTCATTACTCAGTTTTATTATACTTTATTGCAAAGATATTGTCTTTCTCTGGATAAAATCTGGAGCAAATCTTGGCATTTTACACAGGCAATGGATTTAGCCTATGTTCATTTTTCTTATGCAGTACTTTTCTGTTTGGCTACAAATTTTATCATAGTTCCATTAGGACAGGTAAAATAAATTGTAATTTAGCAAGCTTTCTCTGGTTTCTTCTTGTCAAGAAAATATACATATTATCCTCCAAAGAGGAAGACCTATGCATCAAAAAAATCCTTTCGGCCAATCCCATACCAGCTCTTTATCTCCACCTACCATACAAGTGAGATGAGATAAAAGGCATTTGTTTTATATGTCTATATATAAAAATAGAATTTCTGTATCTTTGTCTCCATTCTTTTCTGATGGGATAAATGGTCCTTTTAATGGTAGGAAAATCACTGGAGAGCTAGCGGAATGTACAGGAAGAACTCTACACAATATTACTCTATAAATATACATGGAGTGAATTGTGGATAAGGGCATGTATAGTCCCAGAACTGCCTGAAATAAAATGTGATGTGTTTATTACAGAAGATACTAATAGGCATGCTAACATACTCAGAAGGGGCTACAATTCCACTAAGATTTCATGGTCTGCCAAATCATTCCAGGTTTGAAATAAGTAGAGTCTCAATGATACATGTTGTATATGTCAGTCATAACACTGCTTGTATAAGTTAAAGAAACACAGTTTGTTGCCATTAATTTCTCAGAGAAGCAGAGTCAATAACATTAAATCATCAGATGGAACGTGAACGGCTCACCAATGTAAGACAGGTTGTTAAGACTGTGGCCCCGAGAGAGGTAGAAAGAATCCATGGGTAAATACACAGATTAATGGGATTTTGCCTCAATATCAGGCAGCTGCCCAATAGTTGGAACTGAGGATGAAATAGCTTTTAGAAGCAGATATCGGAAGTGTCTAAGCAAAGATTTTCACTCATTAGGTAGGGGCTTTATCTAAGAGGGTTCTAACCCATGTCATTACTGACTTTAAAAAGTCATAAAGATTTAACTGAAGTTAGTTGTAGCAAAGCCAGAGGGTGTTAAATGGGGACTTATGGAGGATTCGAAGGGAATTTCTGGGCACATTCATCTACTTTTGATGTAGGCTATGCTGGCTCTACTTGTGGTTTTTATTTTCTTTGCTAGAATCTCTTGAATTACTTAGCCTGTTCTTATTAGCCAAGATTGGGGGACTTATTTTTTCTGTCGCCCTGTCTAATGCTCTAATGGCTACTTATACTGCCTCTAAGAAACACTCTTAAAGCTACTGATAGAGCCTCTGAGGGTCATTACTGAAGCTATATCTCAAGCTGTCTTAATCAATTTATGTCAAAAAAAAAAAAAAAAAAGACAGGGATACCTCAGACCCCTCTCCCCCTCACCACCACAGGGCAGAAAGCTCAGGCTGTGTGAGGGGCAGTGCAGTGGTCCATGAGAACCAGAACTCGGAAGAGGAAAAAAATCAAGTCTTACAGCAATTTTTCCTTCTCCCTTATTGGTATGTCTATATGGTACATGAGTCCTGCTCCCACCAAAGAGGAGTAAGCCTATAGTTTGGGTTATCATAGTACCAACCTCTTTCCAACTCTCTATAAATCTATAGCTCTAGTACCTTATCCTACGGCTCTAATTTCTAACAGTCCAAATTATCAAGATAATCTGAGTAGTTTATCCTGGATCAGTAAATCCTCTGGTCCAATAAACTTTTCCAGGGTTATGTTGTATTAAACTCTATTAATAGGTTGCCAG
The DNA here is from genome assembly GCF_902729225.1 of Pteropus medius. Taxonomy (NCBI): domain Eukaryota; kingdom Metazoa; phylum Chordata; class Mammalia; order Chiroptera; family Pteropodidae; genus Pteropus; species Pteropus medius. The sequence continues at coordinate 22,214,957 of NW_024349802.1, read as the reverse complement.
GACCCACCTTTTAACAAGACATGTAAGGGCTTGTCCATGGATGGGACCCAAGCTACATCAATTACTGCAAATTCTGACCATCAGCAACTACCTACTAGATTTTCCTCCTTAAATATCATGGTAGCCTCTCAAACTCATTATGCCCCAAACCAAATTTATCATCCTTCCTTTCCTTACTTTTTCCTAAGCTTTCCCTTTCGAAAGAATCCTCCTTCTAGTCTCAATACTACTCAAAACTTCAAATCCAGCTTAACTTCTGTTTTTCTCGATCTTTGTTTAGGTGGGAGAAATTGTACACAGATGATTATTTTGGTGCAATGGATATTAAAAAGTACACACACACACACACACACATACATACACTTTAGGGAATGTTTGCATATCCAAATATGTTGTATGATCGTTAGGAATACTGACGATACAGGTGATAATATTGATTATGGGCTTACAGAACTGTTCTGGGCTTAGAGAACTCATTTATTTCACCACTATTTACTATGTCCATACTACATGCTCAGCACTGTGTGAGGCATGGACATAAAACAAGTGAATGTTGCTGCTTATATTCTTATTCCAATACTTGCATACAAAATAAGTTCAAATAAATGTCCTATATATCCAACACTTCATTTCTTTCCCCTATAAAAGTAGAAATCACGCAACTATGTAAATCATCACATGGTACAAACGCGGTTCCCCTTCTGCAAAATTGGGGCAAACTCTTAAGTAAAAACTGAGGGGGTGTCTCCTAGGTTTTCTTAGATCATCTGTGCTATCCTCCTTGTTTCTGAGTCTAAATCAAAAATTCTAAATCGAAAATAACTACTTTAGTAAATACTGATTCTTAATCTTTTTATTTCAGTGGACATTTTAAAGGTACTATTGAAAGAGTCAAAAATCAAATTGTAGTTTACAACTATGGGCAAAATCGGCATTCAATCTCTTAACAAATTGTTTATTTCTGAGCTAGCAGCAGCAGCAGCAAGCACTAAGGATGCTGAATAAGTGTCCCGAAGACAAAATCGAGGGAGACACAAAATTCCATTTCATGGTACTGCGTATTCTTCCTCTTGAGATTCTCAAATGGCAGTGTGCAATTTTAAGTATCTTACTGGGATAAATGACTGTAATTAAAATAATAATAATAATAAAAATAATCAGTCTTTTCGACAGACTGGTCATAAAAGATTTTCTGTAAGTAGCTTCGTGTGTTTGGCAAACACCCTATTAATCTTCACAGGACACCAATTATTTTTATGTATATTAAGAAACTAATATTTCAAGGTAGCTTGATAGCTAGATTTCTTATCACCAAGAAATATTTTAAGTCAAGAAGCACTTCTTGGATACTAAAGTTTAACTAACTCTGAACTCTGAAACACTAAGGGAAAAAAGAAAATTTCAAACTCAGGGCCCCTTTGACACTTGGGTAGTGCTGCCTTGGTTTCTAGCGGCTTTAATAGACATGGATTGGCTCTCAGCAACGTGCTCAGTGACAAAGGCATTTTAATTCTCATTTCAGAGATGATAAAAATAGGTGCAAAGAGGTTAAGCGACTTGCCCACAATAAATGAAAGAGCCTAACATAAAATATACCTGATCCTTATTATCCTTATTCTCTGGTATGAATAACTCAAGAGATTTCTTCTACAAAGAGCTGAAGTCATGAGGGTGTTTTGTTTTTTGTTTTATTTTTCCTTGATAACCTTTCCCTCATTGCTCCTTTTTTTGTTCATGGACTAATCACTTTAAGAACTACTGGTTCTTATAAAACTGCCATTTCAGAAATTGAAAATGTAGCCAATCAGAACTAAAACATAACTTGGAAATAAATCTCACTGGGGTATAGTTGTTGTTAATGATGATGATGTTAGGGTGGAACACAAAAAAATCTATCTGTGCTTTTGTTTCTATGCTTGTTTTTTTTTTTTGTCTCAAATATCTTCTCCTTTTTGTCTGGGTCACTCCCCTTCATGCTTTGTGCACTTCTAAGGCTAATTGAAGAATAATGGTTTTGCCTCTAGGGTAGGTCAGGATCAGAAAGTTAATTATGAGATAGGCTGCCAAGTTCTGAGGAGAATGGGCCTGGGTCTGAGAAACGAAGATGGAATCTTGGATCTACCATTTATTTACTGGCTTTGTGACCTTGAGCAAGGGTCTCTACCTTCTTAAACCTAGATGCTGCCGTCTATATACCAGGGGGTGAAAATTGTACCTATGTGGACAAAATAAAATTGTGTATATTAAACACTTAGCACAATACCTATTACACAGTAAATGAGCCATCAACATATGAGACCTGTTGTATTATTAACACAAATCCATAATTTCTCTATGTTCTCATTTGTTACAAAAGGCAAGCGTAAGTAAAAGACGACATAGATCATAATTGGATTCCTTAATTTATGGGTCAATATTAATTTTACCTTATTAGATGCATATCTTAGCACATATGCTGATTTATTTAGAAAGATAGACCCTGTTGTAATTACTGTTCCATTTGTGGTTGTCTTTGGACAGAAAGCAATTGTCACACAATCTATACCCTGCTGTTTTGTTGTCATGTTAGCAACAAGACAGTAATGTCATTTAGGATCCCCCTCTGCATTCATTCTGTCATCACATCCTGCTGTTTATTTTTCTACTGCATTGCTAATGTCATCCCCATGCTCTCCATTCCAGTGGACATAGCATTCCAGCTCCGGTCGTCACAAATTCAAGCTAGATCCAATCTATTCCTTATGATTCTACCTCATTTACATCAGCTGTTTTCTTAAGAAATCAGCAGGTCCAAAGTCTTGCCAAATTTCTGGAATCTTGCCCTAAGAACTTCCAACCCAAACCATGAGCGACAGAAAACGTGTACTTACTTCTCCTAACAGTCTCATTTTGGAATTCTATGTGTCATTCTCCCTTGTTACACCAGGCCAATGCTACTCAGTTTGCTTACATCACAGAAGGCTTCTTTATTTGAAGAGAGGGCTTTCCACGCTATATTATAGATCTATCATAGCATCTAGTATCTAGATACTCGTATCATGCTGACTACCCAACCAGCAATCTCCACTGATCATTTGAGAGAATTCAATCTCTTCAGAGTTAATCTAATTGAATTTTCACAATTCTGGATCATGAATTCTATTAGTTTCAGTTCATTCAAAGAGTCAAAATTCCTTATGTCTTATGAAATATATAAATTCTTTCTTCCTCATCTGATACATTCAAGCTAGGAATAAAATACCTATTGCCAATCTCTTACTCCCCTTTACAACTTCCAAATGTAAGGCCTACTTTCATATTTATCATAATTATTTTATTCACATTAAGAGCAGTAAATCTCAATAGTAGTATATGGTGGGAGAATTAAGGGTTGAATAGGGAGACATTAGAATTGTCAAAGTAGAGAAATTCCATTTTAAAAAAATAAGTAAAACATTATTGATAAGAAAGATCACCTGAATGGCACTTTATCTTTGACACTATGTAGAAAAAAATATTTTCAGGAATTAGATGGGCCCAATAGTTTCTTCTGATGTAAATTTTTGAAAAATTATGTATCTTTAAAAGTCAAAAATCTCTATTTAAATCTTGCTTTTAGTATGTATTTTAAAAATATGTTATTTACTTTGAAATTTCAAATAACATTAAAGGAGAGCATTCCATTTTTCAGACAACTAGGGAGGATGTAGAATTTGTAAAAACTTCAGAATAACAAGTCCAGAATGAATCCTATCTCAAAAGCTAACCACTTTACTTCATTCAAGGGCTCTTCTACCTGAAATTTTTGATCACCAAAAAGACCAAATGTACCTCCCTAACCACAGTATAATGTCCAAGAAGAACCAATGAAAGATGATGAGTTTAGAATTTGTAAATACTTGCCCTTGCCCTTCCTCTCCTCTAAAAGAAAATATTAACAAATAGAGCAACTAGCATAAAGTGGAATCTCTGTATGTAGGACTCTCCAAAGGCAGGAATTATTGGTGTTTTCCACTTTGCCTCCATCAATCAAAACTTGCAAAATATTTGAAATTGAACATGTGGAATCTTAGTGGTGGACAGAAATTTAGAAATCCTCTAGCTCAATATCTGTTCCCATGAGCACATTTTCTACTTGACTTTTGTCTGAAGTCTGAGGTCAATCATTTTGAATGAAAGGGAGTTCATTACTTCTAGAAGAAGCGTCTCAATTTTTTTTTTTTTTAACAAAGAGAGAACTGAAAATTTCCTGCTTGCAACATCTACAAATTGGTCCTAGTTGTGCCATAAGGAGCCACACAGAATAAGCTTAATCATTTCAACATGATAGATTCTCAAATCTTTCTAGTTCACACAGCCTTCAAAGTCTTCCATTCTCTAGGCTACCAGTTGTTCTAACCACTCTTTTCAGAAAACAGAGAGGAGTTAAAATCATGAGTGTGAGAGTCACACTGATCTAGCTCTCTGTATCAGCTCTGTCCTGCATTAGTTGCAGGTCCTTGGGTGAGTTATTTAATCTTAATGAAATTTATGTTTTCATCTGTGAATAATTCCACTTAATTCACAATTTTGTTATGAGGATTGGTAGATGCTGTTTGTAACTTCCTTACAGCTCACATAAAAACTTTAAAAAAGCTTTGTTGTTACCACCACAATGGTTTTGTTTCACTATTATCTCTAGGCACTACTATCTCTTGCCATTCCCAGTGAGAATTGGGAATGACAAATTTGGATGACAAATCTCCACAACTAAGAATGAGATAATAAATATAATGAAATTACTATTATTGTGACGACTACAGTTAGTATGTCATTACACCTGTATAACTGACATATTCCAGCCCACCATTCATACCATCTACTGACTAGTGCATCTTTTAAGATATAATTCTGTTTTCTGATTATTTTTAATATACATTTCATGTGCCTGAAGCATTTGACTTATAGTGATAAAGTCAGAAAAAGCTGGTCTACTTAATAAGCTCTGTTGGCTACATGAGTGAATTCTTCATAGCATCAGGACATGTTAAGATTGAAGTGCATGCACACATACACAATATCAAAATGCGACAAACTCCCATACCTTACTAGTACCCTGAAGTATGAATCAAAAATCTGAGGAGCAATTTTATAGTGATAAAGTTCCAGATATATGTCTCATAAAGGCTGAACTTTGCAAAGCAAATAACAGATAAAACTGAAATGTTTCTTTTCCAAACCTTGAATCACCATGACAGCTCTAGTATGTGTGAATTCTCAAATACTTACAAAAGTGATACCTTATTTTAAATGAAAATAGCAATATGTGGGTTATTTTTTCTATATTCTGCCTCCAGAATTCATCAAAAACTAGAGGGGTTGAAGCAGCCCAAAACTTCATACATGGTAACTCTAACCCTAGGAATTTAAATACAAAAATCACATTCTAAATTGGCACTTTTGCTACATTTCACAATGTACATTTGTTGCCTTGGTATCTTTGTAAATTGTACCTTTGCATGTTTTGATCTAAAATATTTCTCTTATATAGGGCTAAAACTTTGAATACTACAGAAGCGAACCAAATCATCAACTATTTCCACCATAATTAAATCTTACGGCTGAACTCAGCTGTCATTGAATCAACTAAGGTCTAGACCACAGAAATGCTTTTGTAGCTATGTCACTAAGAGATAGCAATATAAATAAGACTTTGGCTTCTATTTTTAGTCTGACCTCAATAAAGTATTACAGAGCTGCAGTCACGTCCCAGTGAAACTTGAACTATTCAAATCGCAAAGTCTCATTTTAACAAACTTGTTATCCTAAAGCATGTGAAAATATTTTTTTCTCAATGCAGGAATTATGTAAAAAAATCATCTAGAATGCCTTCATGACACAATAAATCAATATGACTTATGGCCTGACTACAAAAATAAAAGTTTTAAATAAAGAAATGTCATATGCATCTATATGTATATATACACACATATATATGTGTGAACACGTACATACGTAAATATATGTATATGTATATGATCAATGTATTTTCCTAACTTTACCAAATTAAATAAACATTTATTAAAATGTAATTTTTCACATCATTTTCACAACTCTTTCCTAATTTTACTCTTATAATGTGCTTATTGAGAAAGGTGAACATTTGTGAGCATCCTTTTAAAGATGAAGAAATTGAAGATAAGGATCCAATGAATTTCACAAGGTCACAAAAGGAAAATCCAGATCTCTTCACCTATAGCTTTAAAAATTTCAACTAAATAGCATTACAAAAAACAGAGTAGAAACTGCCCAGAAACATTTATATGATTAAAGTACATTTCTTTCTTATGAGCCTCTCATCTCTTTTGACCAAGCATCTATTATTAGGCTAATTTCAGGGCAAGACAGTAAGTACATCAGTGAGTGGATGAGTAAATTTGCTATGTGCAAAACACTCTACTAGGTCCTGTGGAATTGGGATGGAAATGAGAGATAGTTAAATATAAAGAATGCATAATATTTATGGCAATATGGATGAAATATAAAATAATCAGTTGCTAGCAAATCTATGGCAATTTTCTTTGTGGCCAGCCTTAAAGTAAATGTGAGTCATCTTGTCTCTTCTTTTTTCTGTGGAGGTGATTTATGTAATGTTTTTTCATGTTAATCAACTGACAATATCAAAACATCATTTTAATCACTGTAACACTGTTATTAATGTTAAAATTCTATTAAACAGATTCTTTCCTACATTAAGCTAATCATTATGATTTTGACCATTATTGTGATGAATAGATAAAATAAAATAAAGCAATAATTAATAAAAACATTCTAACACACATACACACAGAGAGATACACACTCACTTATCTTTACATTTTTAAGGGAGCTATTACGCTTTCTTGGGCTTGATATATAAGGGTCAAAAGATTAGCAGTCTTACTTTTAAATTTATTTACGTTCTGCCTCATTAAAAATATAACCAGCCCATTAAAAAATGAGCAGCCCATTAAAAAATTTAGCAGAGTTTAAAAGGTCTAGCATCTCTGGTTAAAGTTTCTTAGCTGTCTACCTAAGCAAAAAGTGATAAACAATAACTGATTTTTGTGTAAAAATAATATGATTTATATTACGATATAAGAGGATTTAAAATCTTTTGCAAATATACCCCACATATATTCCTTACACCAGAAATTCAATAGTAGAAAAAGCCAAAAGAAAAAAATGAAAAAAAAATAAGATTTTACTTTTAGTTTAAAAAAAAAATGGCTAGCATTATGCTTTGCTGATTTGTGAAGGTATGGCAATATTATACTTTATTTTTATTATCTAATCCATACTTTATTTATATCACCTTAGTTTTCATCTAATGTCCTTTTATTTTATAGTGGTAAATTCGTATATAAGATTACATATATTTCAGATGTACAACATAGTTCGATATTTGTATACACTACATAATTGTCAATCTGGTTACCATCCATCAGCATACAATTGATCCCCTTTATCCCTTTCACCCTCCCCCAAGCCCCTTCTCCTCCATTCTTCTTAGGTAACTACCAGTCTGTTCTTTGTATCTATGAGCTTGTTTTGGTTTAGCCGTTTTTATTTTTTAGATTCCATATATAAGTGGAATCATACAGTATTTGTCTTTGACTTATTTCATTTAGCATAATACCCTCAAGATCCATCCATATTGCAGCAAATGGCAAGATTCTATCTATCTATCTATCTATTTATTTATTTATTTGTTTATTTATTTATTTATTTATTTATTTATTTATTTTATGGTTGAGTAGCATAGAAAATATGAAGAAATCATTTTTACTGAATACATTTATTAATTCTAACATATCATAGCAGAGTCTTTAGCATTTTCTATATTATCATGTCATCTGCTAATAGTGACAAGTTTATTTTTCCAATCTGGATGCCTTCTTTTTTTCTTTTTTCTGACTGTTCTGGCTAAGATTTTCAATACTATGTTGAATAACGACGGTGAGTAGGGGCATGTTCTCTTGTTCCTGATCTTAGGAGCAAAGCTTTTAGCTTTTCACCATGGAGTATGATGTTAGCTGCAGGTTTGCCATATTTTGTTAAGGCACACTCTCTATACCCACTTTGTTGAGAGTTTTTTTGTCGAGTGGTTTTTCTGTGTCTAATGAGATGATCATCTGATTTTTATCCTTCATTTTTTAAATGTGGTATATTTCACTGTTTGATTTGTGAATGTTGAATCATCCTTGCAATCTTGGAATAAATCCCACTTGATCATGATGTATGATCCTTTAATTTATTGTTGAATTTGGTTTGCTAATATTTTGTTGAGGATATTTACATCAGCAATACTGGCCTGTAATTTTCTTTTTATGTGGTATACTTGTCTGGTTTTGGTATTACAGTAACACTGGTCTTGTAAAGTAAGTTTAGAAGCATTCCCTCTTTTTCAAGTTTTAGAAGAGTTTGAGAAGGATATGTATTAAATTAATGAATGTTTGGTAGAATTCACCTGTAAAGCTGTCTAGTCCTGGACTTTTGTTTGCTGAGAGTTTTTTTCTTTTTTCTTTTTGTATTACTGATTCATTCTCTTTCCTAATGATTAGATTATTGAGATATACTGTTTCTTCATGGTTTAGTCTTCAAATATTGTATGTTTCTAGAAATTTATCCATTTATTCTAGGTTGTCTAATTTCTTGATGTAATAGTCTCATAATCTTTTGAGTTTCTGTGATATCAGTTTTAACTTCTCTTTCAACCCTGATTTTATTTATTTGAGACTTCTCTCTTCTTTTCTTGGTGAGTCTAGCTGAAAATCTGTTAATTTAGTTTATCTTTTCAAAGAACCAACTCTTGGTTTCACTGATATTTTCTATTGTTTTTCAGTCTCTATTCCATTTGTTTCTGCTTTAATTTTTATTTTATTTCTTCTATTGTGTTAGGGCTTTGTTTGCTCACTTTCTACTTCATTTAGGAGTTAAATTATTTGAGAGTTTTCTTGTTTCTCTAGGTAGGCCTGTATTACTATGAACTTACTCTTATAAATCTGTTTGCTTCATTCTATATATTTTGGAATGCAGTATTTCCATTTTCATTTGTCTTGAAGATATGTTTTGATTTCCCCCTTGATTTCTTTGTTGACTCACTGGTTGTGTAGCAGCATGTTTTTTAGTCTTTACATTTTCGTGATTTTTCCAGTTTTCTTTTTGTGGTTGATTGCTAGTTTTCATATCTTTATGTTATGAGAATATATTTGATATAATTTTAATCTTCTTAAATTTATTGAGACTTGTTTTGTGGCTTAAAATACGATCTCTCTTGGAGAATGTTATAGTGAAAATATACTTTTTAAAAAGAGTAGAACTTGATTTTTAGATAATCCTTAAAACAGAAAATATGCTTCATTTCAGTATTAAAAAAATTAAAAATTTTTCATGATTAAAATTAAGATTGACATCAAGATACTTAATAGAATTACACTTATAAAAGCATGCTATTAATGAAACCAAGAGTTGGTTCTTTGAAAGGATAAACAAAATTGACAGACCCTTAGCCAGACTCATCAAGGAAAAGAGAACTCAAATGAATAAAATCAGAAATGAAAGCGGAGAAATAACAACAGACTCCACAGAAATACAATGGAACATAAGAAAATACTATGAGCAATTATACACCAACAATTGGACAATCTAGAAGAAATGGGCACACTCCTAGAAACATACAATCTCTCAAGACTGAGTCGAGAAGAAACAGAAAATCTGAACCAACCAATTACCACCAATGAAATAGTGTCAGTAATCAAAAACCTCCCAAAACACAAAAGTCCTGGAATAGATGGCTTCATAGGCGAATTTTACCAAACATTCAAAGAAGAATTATCACCTATACTTCTAAAACTATTCCAGAAAATTCGAGAAGAGGGAAGGCTCCCTAATTCCTTTTATGAAACCACCATTACCTTGATTCCAAAACCAGGCAAAGACATTACAAAAAAAGAAAACTATAGGCTGATATCTCTTATGAACATTGATGCAAAAATCCTCAACAAAGTATTAGCAAACCAAATTCAGCAATATATTAACAATATCACACACCATGATCAACTTGGATTTATTCCTGGGATGCAAGATTGGTTCAATATCCACAAATCAATTAATGTGATATACCACATTAACAAATCAAAAGATAAAAATTATATGATAATATCAATAGATGAGAAAAAGTGTTCAACAAAATCCAGCATCCATTTATGATAAAAACTCTCAGCAAAGTGGGAATAGAGAGAACATATCTCAACATAATAAAGGCCATATATGACAAACCTACAGCTAACATCGTACTCAACGGGGAAAGGCTAAAAGTGTTTTCTTTAAGATCAGGAACAAGACAAAGATGCCCACTTTCATCACTCCTCTTCAACACTGTTTTGGAAGTCTTAGCCACAGCAATAAGGCAAGAAAGAGAAATAAAAAGCATCTGATTTGGAAAGGAAGAAGTAAAACTCTTGTTATTTGCCGATGACATGATATGATATATAGAGAACCCTAAAGATTCCACCAAAAAACTGTTAGAATTGATCAATGAATTCAGTAAAGTAGCAGGTTGCAAAATAAATATTAATAAGTCAGTGGCATTTTTATACATAGAAAACTATAAAATACCTGAGAATCAAATTAACCAAGAAGGTAGAAGGCCTGTTTTCATAAAATTATAAGTCACTGAAAAAAGAAATTGAAGAAAATACAAATAAATGGAAGCATATACACTGTTCATGGGTAGGAATAATCAACATTGTTAAAATGGGTGTACTACCCAAAGCAATCTATAGATTCAATGCAATCCCTATCAAAATACCAATGGCGTTTTTCAGAGAGCTAGAACAAATAATCCTAAAATTTATATGGAGCCATAAAAACCCAGAATAGCCATGGCAATCTTGAGAAAGAAGATTAAAGTTGAAAATATCACACTACCTGATATCAAACTATACTACAAGCCTACAGTAATCAAAATAGCATGGTATCAGCATAAAAACAGATACATTGATCAATGGAACAGGATAGAGAGCCCAGAAATAAATCCACACCTATACGCTCACTTAATACATGACAAAGGAGGTAAGAATATACAATGTGGTAAAGACAGTCTCTTCAGTAAATGATGTTGGGAAAACTGGACAGATACATGCAAAACAGAAGAAGCAGCTGGACCATCTTTTTACACCGTATACAAGAATAGACTCAAAATAAATTAAAGATTTAAGTGTAAGACCTGAAACCATAAAACTTTTAGAAGAAAACGTAGGCAGTAAACTTTCTGGTATTACTAACAGGAATTTCTTTTCAGATATATCACCTCGGGCAAGGGAAACAAAAGAAAAAATAAACAAATGGGATTATGTCAAACTAAAAGGTTTTTGAACAGCAAAGGAAACCATAAACAAAACAAAAAGACAACTGACTGTTTGGGAGAAGATATTCACTAATAATACATCTGATAAAAGGTTAATATCCAAAATTTATAAAGAACTTATACAACTCAACAACAAAAAAACCAACACTCCAATTAAAAAAGTGGGCAGAAGACCTAAACAGATACTTCTCCAAAGAGGAAATAAAGACATATGAAAAGATGCTCAAGGTCGCTAATCATTAGAGAAATGCAAATTAAAACCACAATGAGATATCACCTTACACCTGTCAGAATGGCTATCATCAATAAATCAAAAAACAGCAAGTATTGGAGAGGATGCGGAGAAAAGGGAACTCTCATAAATTGTTGATGGGATTGCAAATTGGTACAGCCTCTATGGAAAACAGTATGGAGGTTTCTCAAAAAATTAAAAATGGATATACCTTTTGACCCAGCAATTGCATTTCTGGGTATTTATTCAAAGAAAACCAAAACAATAATTTGTAAAGATTTATGCACTCCAATATTCATGGCAGCACAATTTACAACAGCCAAAATATGGAAGTAACCTAAATGCCCATCAATAGACAATTGGATAAATTATACAATGGAATATTACTCAGCCATTAAAAAAATGAAATCTTACCATTTGCAACAACATGGATGCACCTAGAGGTTATTATGCTGAGTGAAATAAGTCAGACAGAGAAAGATAAATACCATATAATTTCACTTATATGCAGTATCTAAGAAACAAAAAGAACAAACTAATCAAAACAGACTCACAAATATAGTGGACAATTTGGTGACGGACAGGGCGGGGGTTTGGAGGCTGGGAGAATGGGGTGAAGAGTTCAAGAAGTACAAATTAGTGGTTGATAGTTGGGCATGGGGATGGGATGCATGGCAGAGGTAATGCAGTTAGCATTAATATGATGGCTAAGTGGAAGAGGGCCTGGTGAGGGAGGGAGCAATTGGGGGGATTATTTTATGAACATTATAGATGTCTAACCAATGTACTACATACTTGAAACTAATTTAAATAAATTTATTATTTAAAAAAGCACGCCATTTTTTAGATGTGCTGATTTTTAGAGCCACACAATCTGTTTTCAATCATGCGAATACTTTTTTTAGCCATAGAACCCTTAATAGTAACGTATTTCATACATTTGCTTTTACTGTTTTTCACAACATGCCATCAAGGTTTTTTTCCCCTGGAATTACTCAAAATATTTTCACCTAATCTCCATAATAAAATGTTTTAAGGGCATGAGATTAGTATGACAGAATACAATTTACAAAACTCTATTAAATCCATGCCTCCACTGGTTTTTTTTTTTTTTTTGGCGGGGGGAATAAAACTAATATTTCATTTCAGAGGTGCTACATATGATGCAGGGGACTCATGGGTGGTAGCATAAGAGAGAGCTAGGAATAAAACAAGTATTGCCCTTGCTTTATAAAAATGCTTGCATAAACAAACCAATGCAATATTTCAAATTTAGGAGTTTATCTGTATAGAAGTAAAAGCACTAGGACAGAAGACTACATCTACAAAAATGACTAGTGACAAAATAATTTTAAGAGCAAAAATAATGAGTATATTATTTATCAGTGGAGAAACTTAAATATTTCAAGGCACAACTACAGTTGTTGGGTAGAGAATCAGAAGAGACTACCCTTCTTAAGCAGTCCAGTCAACATTTTCAAGGAAACCAGGTGGCTTCTAATCCTTTGAATGGCTGATAAACCTACATTCGCTCGTAGCTCTCCAAGGTTCTGAAATGTAAGTGCTTCTAATCATGATCGCTGTCAGTCAACTCCCAAAGACAGAAAAAATAGAGGAAATTACAGGAGCTTCAAAGTCAGCTAGCACAAATGACCTTATTTTGAGTATTTTATCAACATATAGTAACAAAAATCTAGAACAGACATGACGTTTATTGCATTTTCTTTTTACTAGGTCCTTTATAGCCAAATTCTTGAGAAGAGGAAAAAAGAGAAAACTTGTCTGTAGTACACAGCAGATTGACTCACTGCAAGTCTTGCACTAAAGTTATTTCATGCAAGAAGACTTCTTAGATTAATTCCACTTATTCTAAATGTTCCCTTACACAGTAATTATAATATATATTTTTACAATTTGTGCTTGCAATTCCTCTCTTGTACTTACATTTTATCTCTCCTAAGTTAAATGTATGCTTATTGATAATACTGATTTTTGTCTGTTTTTTAATATCCAAAAACATGCTTTTATATAGAGCATTCTCAAAAATAATGCTTTAATATATAAAAGCATATCTATAAACACACCAACCCCTTCTGCCTCTCACCTCTCTTTTTGATTTCTACGAATAAAAAAACAAGCCTATCAAGGTGACCAGTTGCTATAGTGATAAACACAACAAATGCAAATAGATCAATAAACATGGTTCTTTTCCTTCCATACCTCTGGTTTCTACCTGTAATTTTAGGTAAACGGTAGCCTCTTTCTATCACAATTTTCAATCTTCTATGATACCTAATAATCAACAGACTAGAGTAGGTCCTCGAATAATGTTTTGTTCAACATCATTTCATTATAATGGTGCTAAGGTTCTGTAGAAACTTAACTATTATTTATATCAATAAGCCTATGGTAAAATTGGTTTCATTATACATTATTTCATTTAAAGTTGCAGAACCTATCAACAATATTAAGAGAGGACTTACTGTATATGCAACTGGCATTCAAATGATAATTTTTAAAAAGATTTGGAAAGCTCAAGAATAATCTAATTTTAATGTAGACCAACATATTCCCTATGGAAGTGGCATGGGTTAAATGTAGACAGAGAAGATTGATAGCATAATTAGAGTCAAGAATACACTTTCAAACTATAAAGGACATTAAAGATCAACGAGTCCAAACTGCTCGTATATCAGAAGTGGGAAAAATTGAAATCCAGATATATAAAATGATTTGCTTTAGGTTATCAAAAACAGTGCTAGAATCAAATGTCATGCACCTCCCTTGCTATTTTACTGAATTTTTGTCCTGTTGTGATTTGCTGCTTTAAAAAAAAAACAAACTGACCTGAGTTACAACATCTTGAAATCATCAGAGTGTAGATGCAATGATCTCTGATGAAGAGTAAAAGGGGTCATATCCACCCATTCACTTGATTTTTGCCTCTCTTAAAATGATGAAAAACTAAAGTTTCTGAAGGACAACTGCAGACAGGTACTTTTCTGATTTAAATCATCCTAGAAAAAATTTCAAAAAGAACACAGTTGGCAACTGCCAAGGGATACGTTCACCAACAAAAGTATAATTTATTAAATTCTTTTTTGACATGATAAACATTTCAGTTTAGATCTTATCATTCAAGCATCCTTATAATGGAGCCTGTAGACATGTGGCTGAGGCATAGGAAAAAGAACTAGTCTTTTTAAGAGCTTAAGGAGTTACCTTTGAACAATATGATGCATTTTCATGTAAAAAATGATTTGTTCCCTTTGGACATATATCTATATGCTACATGCTACACAAAAACTCTAAGGAAAACATGAGACACAAAGAAAAAGCCTTTCTTCAAGTGAACAATATTATACATTTTCAAAGCTATACTACACAATAACTATCAGAGTCTTCTGGTTAAATGAAAAGTTGTCCTCTAATTGGCTTAGCAAAAATTTAATTTCTAAAATGCTGCATAAAGCCATTTAGCCACACTCATCTTGTATTAATTAAAAACGTATTTTATATTTCCTACCTATCAGACTGGCTACATTTAAGAGCCTAACCAAAAATTATGCTGCTAAAGCTACAGGGAAATGGAAAATCTCAGACACTGTTCAAATGTGTAACGATTAAACCTCCATGAAAAAGATATTTGCAATATTTAACAGACTGTATATACATTCACCTTTGACCCAGTAATCTAGGAATTTACCTTAAAAGTATATTGTCACAAGAATTAAACAACATATGCACAAAACTCTGTGGCATATTCATGTTAATTATGACAGCAAAATAATGGGAAAAACTGGATTGCTTAGCCTTGGAGATTAATTGAATATACTATAATACATTTACACAGTGAAGTATTATGTAGATACAGAAAAAAAGACTATGAATAAATATGGACTGATTTCCAAGACACATTGTCAGGTAAAAATATTAAGATATGAGAGAATATCATGTCTACTATTTGAATAAAATATAAGTATAAATATGAGTAAATATACATATGAATGTACATATATGTACATATTCATGTATATACAGAAAATATGCAAAAATAATGTGTATATATGTAGCATGTGTATTTGAATATTCATTCTATTGATAAATCATTACATAGTTACCTATGGGAATGTAAAGAAAACATAGAAAACATAAAGTTGGGATTGAGAGTTTTCTGAGTATGACTTTTTATACAGTTTTAATTCCAAACATATAAATATTTTATGTCCTCAAAAATTAAATTCAAAAGTATAAAAATCCAAACTTAACATAAAAGGCAAAGAGGAAACTTTGTATCAACTTAATAATACAAAGGAAACTTTGTATCAACTTAACTCTGTATCAACTTAATAATATAACCTAATAATATAACTTAATAATATAAAAAGTAGCTAATCCAAGCAACTTTTGTGGTGAGAAATATTCCAAAGAGGAAAAACTGCAAAAAAATAAAATCTTAGGGGAGGGGGATTAGGGTGCTTGGAGAATGGGGTGAAGGGTTAAAGAAGTACAAATTAGTAGTTGATAGGTGGTCACGTGGATGAGGAGCACGGTATAGGAAATACAGTTAGCATTAATGTAATGGCTAGGTAGAGAGCCAGAGGAGAGAAGGAGCAATTAGGGGGATCATTTTATAAACTATGAAAATGTCTAACCAATGTAATGTATACTTGAAACTAATACATTTTAAAAAATCTTAAACTTCACTTAGTGTGTATCATTAACAAGATCATAATACCTATCTCATAGGTTTGTTCTTAGAATTACATGAAAAATACACGTACAAAATAAAAGTGGATGTTGGATATGTGGAAATCCTCTGTACTATCTTCATAATCTTTTGTAAATCTAAAATTATTCTAAATTAAGAAGGTTATTTAAGGAACAAAATGTATGTAAACTAAGCATATTGCCTGACATATAAGACATACTTATTTTGAATAAAAAATCACCATGTATGTCACAGATAGTGAACACTCACTAGATGTGTTCTTGCTGCTATTGATATTTATGTTGTTACATTTTGGTATAAATTTTTATTGGAATTAAATATTTGAATGACATAGGACATTCAATAGTTTCTGAGTCACAAGATCAAGTGTCCTATTACAGTAATTCAACCATACTAAAAAAGCACAGAACATTTAACATTATCTCATAATTATACTTTCTATATGGTATATTATTTATATACATGCATATATACATATGTACATGGAGAAAAGTGGCTCCTTATGGTTTTCAAGGAAGTTTACGACATTACCTTATGTAAGACTCACAATAACTTAGCAAAATAGGGCAGGATAGGACATCACTCTTCAACAAATGAGCAAACAGATGTCTAGAGATGTTTAAGCACTTGTTCTTCATGGGAGCATCTGTAATGGAGCTAGGACTACTTGTCCCTTGTTTTTCCCCAAACATTCCACATCCTCATCCACACATAGGGGGGTTAGGGTCTACTGAAGTTAACTAGGTGCTGATATTCCAATAGTGTTAATAATTTGTTGAATCTCATTTAGGGTAGAGGTCACTACCTTGTCCCTTTATAGGAAAGTACATTCAAGTTAGCCTCTGAAGATAAAGTCTACTCTATAGAAGCTAGGGTATCCTGTACATTGGTTAGAAAATTCAGAGACAGTAGGAAACATAAAATTTATAAATATTTATTCTCGGTAGATTTCTGACATTACAATAGAATACTGTTTTTTATATATATATATATATATATATATATATATATATATATATATGTACGTATATATGTACATATGTGTATATATGTACATATGTGTATATATGTACATATGTGTATATATGTACATATATACGTACATATATATATATATATTTTTTTTTTTTTGCAAAGTCCTAAATAATCTAGCTCTGTCCAACGTTTTAAACCTTGGCTTCAACTATTCTTTAGCATAAACTGTGCCTTTTGTTAGCCTGATTTTTTCACTGTAACTTTTCATTTCTTTGCCTTTGTGCTATTCCCTCTTTATTCCAAATGTAGCCTGTATTAGTTTCCATTGCTTCCAACTAATGAATCCTAACTCTCACTAACCCAAACATAAAAGGAATATAATGAATGGTCATGGAGTAGCCCTCAGAATCCAAGTAACTGGGCCAGCTGGGGATGTCTAGAAGTCCTGAGCAGTCTATTCTGGGTGTGCCCTATGAGCTTTTGCCACAGTAAAAATCTACATGTATTACAGGACAAGAGGAAATGGATTTGTTTAGGTGAAAATAACATGTGTCTAGCCAATAGCTCAAGATTCAGCATTCCTATGCATTCTTAGAATTTTTTTCTCTGGTCTCTTGAGATCATGGGGCTAGAAATGCTTATTTCTATTTCTATATAATGCACTGCCTAACACAACACATCTAATACAAGTTTGCACCTCTCATCATAAATCTCTTCCACTGATTTTTAAGTGGTTACTTAAATCATATCTTGCCATTTCATTAAGATCTTGTCTCTCCAACTATAATTTTCTTTGGTGATAAAGGAAAAGACAAAACAACTTTGTTTAACACCAATTACCTAACATGTCACGTATGAGCATCTGTATAACCACATTTATTCCTCACAACAACTCTATGAGGTAGTTACTATTATTATTCCCTTTTCTCAGATGAAGAAATTAAGGCTCATGGGAGTGGTATAACTTGTCAAGGTCACATATGCTGTCACACACATGGAAAGTTTTAACAATATAGGAAATTCCATTCAATTCACAGTCTACACCATCCATTTGGCCTGCAACCACTCCAGGTCATATCGTATTGTGCTATCTCCTTGGTTCTGTGTTATCTCCTTGGTTAAATTATAACCTCTTTCAATACAATATGTCATATACGTATTTACATCACCCATCGTGTTTAGCACATTGCTATATATATACCCAAGCCCTCAAGAAGTGATTCTGATTGACTTGTAACTGACTCACATAAGCTATAAAGTCATCATCATAACCATATTTTTTGGAATAGTATTTTTATTCTGACTATACAACAGAAAGTTCACCACTGGACACCACTGTTAGAGAGAGGTTAACCCTCTCGCTCATATGTGAGTTCTTCTTCTGGACATACAGGCCTAATAACAGTTGTTAGGAGTAAAAGTCTACCTCACTGCCCGTAATCTAGTGAATTAAAATCAGAACCAAAAGTTGCAATGGGATTTCACCTTCCATAAACGATACTTTTTGTTTTTATAGCTATCTCCAATAACCATCAATGTACTCATGAGACTATGTAAAGTCCATAGGTTTAAGGAAGCCTGTAGAATATAAATTCAATGGGGACTTAGTCTTCAAAATGCTAAACAGTATTTAGCACATGATCAGCATACAATAAATATTCAATTGGATTAATAAAGTTATATCTTGGGATTTTTTTCCAATATATTTTCCAACTTGAAGAGATGTCTACTTCTAGTCACATACTCATTAATTTAAAAAAATTACCCCCTCATGTTTATGTTATAATGATACAGTACTAGCTGGAGCCCTGGACTAGAATCCAAGTATCTGAGTCCTAATTTCTACATTGCCACTAGCTAACTGTTGTACTGGGCAAGTTATTTCAATATTTGTACCAATACCTTTTGGTACCCCTATAAAATGAGGCTTTTGCAGCAGCAACAACAAATGGAAAGCTCACTTCTAGCTAGAAGTTCTCCTGAACTTTCTCAAAACAGTGCTCACTATTTTGAGAGAATTCAAGAATCAGATGGGAACAGAGATTATGTTTTATCCATCTTCATTTCCCTAGTATGAAGCATAATGTCTGGAACATTAATTGAACATGCTCAGTAAATAAATAATTGGGGTATATAAGACCTTTGCCATTCCAAAAATTTATATCTGTACAGCCTCACAAACAAGTACCTGTGTCAAAACCTGTCCTTTTGGTGTTACCCTTCATCATGTCAAGCATCGAACTACACAAGAATACTCCTTTGTACTTCCTTTATTTTTGTGGTCAGTAAGGAAACACGATGTGGTTCTAATTATCTTAGTGATCTAGAAGAATTTAAATTCTAAGTACCTACAATCTAAGCTTGATCTCCAAATAGAGAGTTTTAAAAAGAGAGAACAGACATATGTAAGATGGAATGCCACCAAAATATAAAAACTCATAAAAAGTATATATGGTTTTACATTCAATATTAGAAAATGGTTTCCCCAAGTAGCTGCTATAAAACATTAATTTTGGAAAATTCCCATAAAAATACCCCAAATCTTTGAGATATGATATAGCCAATGACACCCTCCTAGAGTCACAAAGCATATGTGTATCAAATCTTCGATGAAATGTATTTTTTCTCCAAATTGGCCATAGAACATTCTTTTTACAGAAGATGTTAATGAAAACATTTAGAACCAGTATTTAATAGAAGACACGGTAAGCATGGGACAAAGAAAAAAACGAGCAGGGCACGCCCTTGCCAATGCCTAACTTCATTAAAGCCAATCACTTTCCTAGTGTAATATTTTTAATTAAAAAAAAAAAAAGAACCTCTGTTTTTCTACTGAATTATCCATGAATACATCCAGCACTGCCCATTGTATCTTGACCCTGACACCCCTAGGCGACCCTACATGAAGTATCCAGTTGATCTGCATCTTTGAAACATGGGAGCTATAACCTTAGTCCTGGGAACCACAAACCTCTTCTCCAAATGGAATGCTTTAGAAGAGACTTTGAAGGGCTCTTCCAATATAAATGCTTCCCTATGGCCTTAGTTTTATCACTGAGGGCCAAAGAATCTCATTGCTAAAAACGAACTACAACTGCAACAACTTACAATTAGTCTTCTGTCTCTTTCAATTAACTTAAGGGCCATAATAAAGGTCAGATTCATTTGAAAATCAGATGGTATATAAACAACAGAATCTTAGTGATAAACTCAAAACTGCAAGCCTGTATGGATTTCATTCATTCACTGAAAAAGTATTTAAGCCTACTATGTGCAGTAAATTAAACTAAGAACAGTGCTAAGTTCTAAAGAGTCAAAAAATAATAATCCAATATAAGGAAACTATCCAGAGGAGTTCAACATTGAGTGGGGTCACACTAGATCGAGATCAGTTTAACGGTAAGGGTCAAGAAAGAAAGTCTTTGGCTTTCCCCAAAACAGGAGGTGGCCAGAGTGTTAGCAATGTTTTTAAGTTTGTAAATGAGAGTGGTGCTTAGATTAATTTTAACCTGGATACTTGTTTGCAATATAATAACAGCACAACAATGTGAAATTCTTTCACTGAGTGAATGCGAAGAGCTGTTTTCGAAGTCAGTATCACTCCAGGAGTCCCTCAGATGGCTGCTCTCCTGTGGCCTCATTAGTTGACTCTCACAAGGTACACACTAGAGCGGTGTCCTAGATTCCCACACACCAACTCTGACATTTATAAAGCACGTTCAGTCCTGACAAGATCAAAAACTCAACATTCTTTCAAATCTCATAATAACTCCCAAACATCCCTGGCTCGGGCTGAGAAAACTGAAAGTGATAAAGCACGTATTAGATTAAAAAAAACCTGGGAATTATGGGCTTGTCCTCTTTCCTCCTGCAGCATGAGGCATTTATTCGATTTTAATAACACTTTTCCCCATAGAAAATAGTCACTGCATTACCTCCCAAACTGGGCTCATGTGCAATTGCCATGGTCCTAAGATGTTG
Organism: Pteropus medius; assembly: GCF_902729225.1. Lineage (NCBI taxonomy): Eukaryota > Metazoa > Chordata > Mammalia > Chiroptera > Pteropodidae > Pteropus > Pteropus medius. The sequence continues at coordinate 22,193,669 of NW_024349802.1, read as the reverse complement.
GCAAATTTACTGACAGTGATGTCCCTGTTAAACTGTGGGCCTCCAATCCAAACCTCCCGTGGTCGTACTTTAATGTCAGTGTGACACAGCTTGGCATTGAGCATTGATTCCAGCCCTGCTCACGGCGACAGTGGGAGTGTAGGAGGCATGCCAACGTGTTTACTGAAACTATGTTCTGAGTGCAGCTTCACAAAGACGATACTGAGTTTTTCAGTTTTCCAAACTATCAAACATACCTTTTTAAAAATAACTGTTAATAGATGAAATTTATTGTGTACTCATGTGTCATGCTCTATCATATTTTTCTTGTGGAAAAAACAACAACAACAACAACACAAGATTATATTTACCATCTTAATAAAACATTTAAGTATACAATTCAATAGTATAGTGTATTCATATTGCTGTTCAACAGATCTCTGTAACGTCTTCATCTTGAAAAACTTGAACTCTCTGCTCATTAATCACTAATTCCCCTTCTGTCTCCTCTCATCCCTTGGCAATCACCTTTCTACATTTTGTTTCCATGACTTTGATGACTTTGGATACATCATACAAATGGAATAATACAGTATTTGGCCTTTTGTGACTGTCATCTTTCACCTAGCATAAAGTCCTAGATGTTTATCTCTGTTGCAGCATGTGACAGAATTTTCTTCTTTTTAGAGACTGCAAAATATTTCTTTGTACATATATATCATGTTTTCTTTCTCCATTCATCTTCCAGTGGACATCTGGGTTGCTTCCACCCTGAGGCTACTGTGAACAGCACTGCAGTGAACACAGCCGTGCAAATATCTCTTCGAGATCCTGTTTTGAATTCTTCTGGCTGTATACCCAGAAGTGAGATTGCTAGATCATATGGTAATTCTATTTCTAGTTTTTTTGAAGAAACTTCATACTGTTTTCTGTAATGAATGCACCATTTTACACTTCCACCAACAGTGCACGATAGTTCCAATATCTATGCATCCTCACTAACACTAGTTATTTTCTGTTCTCTTGAGTGTGGCCATCCTTAACGAATGTGAGGTCTTATTGTGGTTTTGATTTTAAATTTCTCTTATGATCAGTCATGTTGAACATCTTTTCACATGCTTTTTGGGCATTTATATATTTTTTTAGAGAAGTTTCTATTCAAGTCCTTTGCCCATTTTTTAGTCAGAATTTTCTGTTGTTGAATTGTCAATGTTCTTTATATATTATGGATGTTAACTCTTATGAGCTATATATTTCGCAAATGTTTTCTCACACTACATAGGTTGCCTTTTCACTATTTTGATATTTCCTTTGATGCACAGAAGTTTTAAGTTTGATGCAGTCCCATTTGTTTATTTTTGCTTTTAATGCCTATGCTTTTGACATCATCTCCAAGAAATCATTGTCATATCCAATGTCATGAAAATGTCCCCTATATTTTGTCTAAAAGTTGTATAGCAGTAGATCTTATGTTTAGATTTTAATATATTTTGAGTTAGTATTTGTATATGGTATAAGGTAAGGACCCAGTTTAATCTTTCTGCATATAGATACCTGATTTTCCCAATACCATATGTTAAAGAGATTGTCCTTCCTCATTATGTAGTCTTAGGACCTTTGTTGAAAATCATTTGGCCATATACCTGAGGGTTTATTTCCAGGCCCACTATTCTGTTCTGCTGGTCTATATATCTGTTTTCAGCCAGTACCACACAATCTTGATTACTACTGCTGTGTAGTATGTTTTGAATTCAGAAAGTATGAGGCCTCCAACTTTGTTCTTTTAAGACTATTTTGATTACTTGAGGTCTCTTGAGATTCCATATGAATTTTAGGTGGTTTTTCTCTATTTCTGCTAAAAAATATTGAGATTTTGATAGATATTGCATTAAATCGGGAGATTATTTTGGATAGTATGAACATTTTAATGAGATTAAGTCTTCTAATCCATGAGCAAAGGTTCTCTCTCCATTTATTTATATTTTTGTTGATTTCTTTTGCATCATACAATTTTAATAGGTCTTTTAGATTCCTGGAACACAAAAATTAAAAGAAATATGTTTTTTCATCTGAGGCCCAATTACCTGAAGTCCAAGAAGCTTTGAAATGGTGGGAAAAATGACATCAGCAGAGCCATTTCAAAACAGGGCCAGAGCAACAAATCTAAGGGAACTGCTTTGAAAGTATTGCTCCTGGAATCTTTGGAATGTTTGATTTGGGCAAAATAACCTTTGGTCTGGGCCTAAGCAACATTGTCATTCAAACAACTGCTTGTAAAGCTAACAGGAAAGCAGACATCCTGAATGGAGGACTGATGATTGAGTAACTTGTTTTGTTAATACCATTAGAAATTCTTTTCTTCCATTCTTGTATTTATTTTACCCTTCCTTTTTCTCATAAAATCCTTCACCCTGATATCAGGACACAACTTGGGTTTCTACCTGAATCTGTGCTCCTGTATTGCAATTCTGTGATCTCAAATAAATGCTTGTTGCCTCTCATTTTAGCTATTTTTAGGTTAATGATGGACACAGTTTTTTGAGTTTATGTCTTCTATGGAGTTGGACAGAAAGATCATTGCCATTCATTAATTGCAGCTAAATTAAGAGAGACCTGCCTTCATGAAGTTTATAAATATTTGGTAGGTTTGAGATTTATAAAAGCTCAAAATTGTTCCTAAGCCAATGTTATTATTTTAAAAAGGAAGAAATCAAGCATGGAGAGGTAAAGTATTTTGCTAAAGGTGAGAAAGCCAAAAGATGGTTTGGAACTGAGGAGTCCCCAGATTCCCAGTTCAGTGTTGTTTCTTCCTTCTACTGTGCCCCTAACACCATTACTAACAATGTTGTTGAGGTTGGTGAGGCAGCAACTTGCCTTATAGTTGCCATTTTCTAAACACTAAGTAAGTACAGAGTACTAAAGACTTTGCATACCTCCTTTAACTTATTCCTTCCAAAATCTGTGAGGCAGGCATTGTTTCTGCTCTTGACTCAGAAACTGACAGAAGGCTAGTTTTAAGCCAATAGCCAAAGTAGCCAAGTCAAAAATCCCTTTCAGCTTCAACTTACTCTTCTATCGAAGTGACTGGACTAGAAGAGATGAGGGAAAGCAAGTCACCTTTATCACGAGGTTGCAATGTACACAAATGGCAAGATGTTCTAAAGCTAAGTGTTGTAAAGCCTTCAAAGATCACGTCAACTTTCACAGATTTTTCACAGAGGTTGATTTTTTTTTCACTAAGGCAAGAATATGTGTGTATATGTGTACGTGTGTGTTGTGCCTGTGTTGAGAGAGTACAATTATTGCATATGTACCACCTTTTCTTCATGCCAATTGGAACACTATTAAAACATCCATCCACTGATTCTAAACACACTTGCCACACTTAATGTATATCAATTTTATAACTTTCTCAAAACTGAAGCACAAAACATCCTCAAATAAAAAAGGACATTGTGAGGGATTTCCTAGTGATGTACATTAAAATCCCAGTAAGAATTCTTCATACTATTTGAGTCCATAATAAACCACCATGAGGAGACCATAAATTCTTTCATAGCTACAGGGCCATGGTCTATAAAGAGTCATTTCTGAAAGGCGACAAAGTGAAACCCAAGAGTAAAGACACTAGAGCCAGAATCTCAGTCCAACCTGGCACTCATTATGTTATCAATCACTTTAAGCCTTAGATTCCTTATCAATACAGTGGGGAAAATAATAGTTCCTACTCCATAAAATTGTTGGGGAAATTAAATGAATTAATAAATGCAAAATGCCTATGACAATGTCTCACAGTCTAAGTACTCATTAAATATTTATTACTGAATAAAGGAGAAACATTAAGTTTATTTCTAATGTGAATAGAAAAAGCAATCATCTATGCACAAGTACTATAAGGCCACTTTCTATATGGACCTGTTCCAAGAACTCCTAGACTACTTATCTATCATCTACACCTGTCCTTATCTATAAAGGTTATTTTTTATGCTTCCTTTGTTTCTTCCACACATACACAGTGTCTTAAGAATGAACAACAACAACAACACAGTACTGAAGCAAAAAAGAACAGATGTTGGTGTTCTCAACATAGAAAATATCTACCTGAATTTTAATATTTCTGCTATGTTTACAAAGGGAATTTAAAAAGGAATGGAGTTGAGGGTTGAGAATAGAGAGTCGAGGATAGGAGAAGTGAGAGCCAATGTATTAGGGGTGAGAAAAGATAGGTTTTCCTTCCTTCCTTCCTTCACCCCTCTCTCTCTCATTTATTTCCTCCCTCCCTGCTATTGTCTGTTCCCCCAAAATTCGCATGTTGAAATCATAACCCCCAAGCACGATGGTATCAGGAGGTAGGGCCTTTATGAATTACTTAAGTCATAAAGGTGGAACTAATGAGAATAATGCTCCTATAAAAAAAGACTCCACAGAGTTCCCAGGCTTCCTCCAACATGTGGGGACACAGCAAAAAGGAACCAGCTATGAACCAGAAAGAGGGCTCTTGCCAAGAGAACACAAACATGTTGGTACCTTAATCTTGGATTTTCAGCCTCCAGAACTATGAGATATAAATTTCTGTTGTTTATAAGCTACCCAGAATGTAATTTGTTAAAGCAGCTCGAATGGACTATAACACTCCCTCTATCCTTCCTCCCTTCTTGGCTGAAGCTTAGGGATAATCTAGAGTGATTATTTAAGAATAAACCAAAGAGAAAGAGAACCTGGGAGAAAGAAGAACCAAAATACCCAAGCAAATAGACACAGAAATCCTATCTAAGTAAGATTTGTAAGCAAGAGAAAAAATATAAGCCATAATTTCTCACAGCTTTTGGATTAAAATTCATTGAACGATATGGTACTTTATCTTTTTACTAGGCCTTTATTTTCTACTTTTCCTTTCTTATTTATCACTTTTACTCCTTTGGCTCTCTTTCAACCCTAGTACAGCTATAAAAGCCAAGAAATTTACCAAAAGAAGGAGGAGGAGGGGAGGAGAAGGGGAGGAGAAAAAAATGGAAAAAATGACTTGACTTGATTCTAAATAATTAATAGAGGTTTTAATATGTGAGAACAAACAGTAATTCAACAGATGATTAAAAAAATATTAACCAAGACAGTGCTATGAATTAGAAGAGAAACGTGTTTTAAACTCTTCATGTTATTTCAAATTAATTAGAGAGGGTTGGAAAAAGCATTTCCTCATTCATTACTAGTAGAAATGTCACTGGGACACCATTTCTGGAGGGCAATTTGTCAGTGTGCATCAAAAGGCTAAAAACAGAACTATACACTTTGACTCCTCGATTGCTCTTTTAGGGCAAATTTTCTAAGAAAATCATTAAGAATTTATGCAAATATTCATCTACAGGAAGGTTTAAAAGGCTTTATTTTTATATCGGAAAATTAGAAACAATATAAATATGTGACAATGGGGGATTATTTAAATTAATGGTTATTAAGAACCATTTACTGGAAGAATGATTAATGGCATGTGAAGATGTTCATAATAAAGTGCAAAGGCATATTATGAAGCATTACATAGTCTATATGTCATTTTAATAAAAAAAATTTTGTGGAATCACCTTCTTTGATAAATGCAAAAAGGGTGTAAGATTTTAGTATGTGAACCTATTACACCCATAGCTAGGTGTGCTAAGGTAGGTTTAGTTTCCAGAGAACTAAAATATGTATTATATTCCTAATTATATCTAGTCTTTCAGACATAACCTTTTAATATATATTTCTAACATTTGGGACACATTACGAATATTTGTTATTTTTCTCATAATATAACACAACTTGCCTTAAGGCCAAGTATCCGCTAATGGTGAACAATACATCTCCTTCAATTTTCCTGAACTTTAAGTTTTTCTCAAATTATATTAAATTCATGACCAACATGGTGTATGGTCTGCATCAACATTTTAGTTTTTTTTTTCCTTCATTTTTATAAAATGAAGATCACATATCTATAATATGCAAAGACTGTGATACTAAAAAGCTTGACCAGTGGGCTGGAGGCAGCATCATGATACTGTAATCTGAAATGTCTGTACTTCAGCAGAGACATAAAGTTTGCATTTGGTTTGTGAAAGGTAGTATGGGGGTCTTATGAATGATGTTCAAACAAAGGATGAAAATTAAATGAAAAAACCAAGAATCATCTCTATATTGAGCATACTGGTCAGGTTCCATCGAGGTTTTTAACAACAAAAAAAATTAATATGGAACTCGTTCAAGAGATATAGAAGCACTAGAGAGGCAAAAAACAACATCTGAACATTGCAATGGTAGTACCTGCACTAAGCAGTTACAGCCCCTAGGGGTGGGGTAACCAAGGACTAAAACTGCAATTTTCAGACCTGAAAAGCCCCAAGGAAGCCCCAAGGACCTAAAATTCTGAGGAAGGGCCTTCCTTGGCTGGTGCTGGTGCCTTCAGAGCTTGGGCAGAGGCTCTACAAAGCTGAAACCTACAGCCCTCAGGAAAGGGTGCAAGAGTTTCATTCTGGGAGTATGGGAATAATATGGAAAATAACAACTGATACAAGAATCAACTGTTGCCTCTGGTATTAGAGCCTTTGGCGAAATGCAGTTGACAGAATGATAAGATAAAGAAGTAACTCCCTTTGCCAACCTTCCATCTTCCAGCTTTCCTCTTACTCTCCCAGTTGGCAGGACCTACCAGGGAATCAAAAGCAAAGGAGGATTGTGGTTTGTCCAGTCCCAGTCACAGCATCAAAAACATGATATAGAAGAGCAGATTTGGAATTGAGAAGAACTTAAAAAATTACATGTGTGCATATGTGTGCGTGTTTGATAATTGGAATTTAATTCCTTTGTTACTCTAGCATACACACACACACACACACACACACATGCACACTTGCACATATAAACATACAGGAAAAAAAAACAGCACATACATCGATATGTTACCAGTAGTTATTACTACATGGTGAGAGAAAACTGTGAAACTCTTGATGCTTTCCTTTATTTTACAATTCTTCTACAAAAAAATAAGTCATAACAATTTTCTAACATTATAAAAAAAGCTGACTTCTGATTAAAAGAATGTTAAATGATATCATGTAACTCCGGATGTGAAAGCTTCTGGTATATTTTAGGGCTTTTTAGAATGAAATTTCTCATTTACACTAATTTCCCTAATGGCATCAAGAATAAAAAGCAAACCCCTGTTTACCCAGCTAAACGATGATTAATGCTAAGCATATGGAAGTATAAGGCAAGACTAATGAATAGTTTTCTCTGTTTGAACATGGTAATGGTTTTGTAAAATAGGCTAGCACAGGGTTTAAATGAGGTTACTAGATCAAAACCAAATATTAATCAACTGGTTAATAATTCTGGCAGCACTATTTACAATAAAAATAAGGTAAAATAGTTATTATAGAAATAAACATTCCCTAAAGAACATTAAAATTTAACAATGAGTACTATCTTAGTCTGTTTCTGAAGCTTGTTTTAGTTTTCTCTCTGACTTGATGATTGTAATCACCATTACCACCATCACTTATCACCACCACCACAGCCTGTTTGGAGAAGGTCATGACTTTAGAGAACTAGATGGCAACATGAGAGGCTCCTGGATTTCTCTCCTCCCGAAGATGCACCAAAAGTACAGCTGTACATGAAAAACCTACTTCTGAGGGAAACTCAGAAACCAGCTGAGTGACTCCTACACATCAGGCAAATGAGAAAACACCTACATCAAAATGATAAAGATAGGCTGTAAATCCAACCAATTGCACAGCACCATATAGGAAATATCCAACTCTCAGCTTCTCTCTGAGGAGTGAAAGGTTTGGATCACAATATCTAGCACCTCAGCTTTTAAGATTCCTAACCAAGGGATGGGCCCATCAAAACACTTAACTCTGAAAGACAATGGGACTCACATTCAGAATTCTGTCAGGAAAATACTCAACAAAGTTGTAGTTGTTAACAAGCATTCATGAGCACTCATCATAGCTGGCCCCATCGGGCTCAGTGAGGGGAGAAACAAGCAAAAATGCCCATCTCCAAATCTTTCCCTGGAAGAAGTATGACTGGTCTGGTTTAGAAGCTGCTGCCTGAGGATTCAAGGCCTAATTAGCACACATCTAGGTGCTGATTAGAATCCTTCCTGAAGCTCAAAAGAATCATGTGCCTTCACCATCCAATTCACTCTTTAAACAAAACCAATTGCCAGTATCTCCCTATAAAGACTTTGTCCATACATCCAGCATCCCAATATTTATGGCTGCCACCCAAGGGTCAAACCCCCAAATCATCTAGCTCCGACAGACAACAGGGCTTGCAGTCAACATTTACAACATGAATATAGCAAACAACTTTTTAACAGGCATAGGGGCACCCACTCACACATATATAAACCCAGGCTCAGTGTAGAAGAGCCAGGCAAAAATGCCCATAATCCAGTTTATCCCTGAAAAAGGTTTGATTGTATACTTTTCAAGCTGCTACCTGAAGGTCTGGCTTCTAATCAGCCTGCACTTAGGTATGGACTGTGATCTTCCCCCTTTGGGAAACTGACAGGTCTTGGCACACCCTCAACCATTGATAGCAACTAAAGACAAAGATAGTGGCTGGGACAATCACAAAGGTTTAAAACGCAACCAGAAGCTATGGTCCGGCTGATTAATGAAGTTTATCTCACACAGGAGACCAGTCTGTCAAGTCTAGAAGAGCTGGCTATTTTGTATAATGCATGGAAATCAACAAATAGAGGTAAAACATGAAGAAACAAAGGAATCTGTTTCAACAAAAGAACAAGATAAACCTCAAGAAATTTATTTTAATGAAATGGAGATAAGTGTTTTACCTGACAGAGAGTTCAAAATAATAGTAATAAAGATGTTTGCTGAGGTCACAAGAGCAAAGCATGAATAAAGAGAGAATTTCAAGAGAGATAGTAAATGTAAAAAAAGTACCAAACAGAAACCATAGAGCTGAAACATGCAACTAAATAATTCAATAGAAGGGTTCAATAGCAGACTAGAAAAAGTGAAAAAAAGGATCAGCAAACTCAAAGAAAGGGCAGAAAAAAAGGATCAGCAAACTCCAATCAGAAGCATAAAAAAAAAAGAAATCTTAGAAAGAGTGAAGAAAGCTTAAGGAACTTATGGATTGCAACTGAGCAGATCAATATATACATTATAGGGGTCTCAGAAAGGGAAGATAGAAAGAAAGGGTCTGAAAGCTCATTCAAGGAAATAATGTCTGAAAACTTCCCTAATTTAGGGAAAGAAACAGACATCCATATCCAGGAAGTATAGAAAGTTCCAAAGGAAATGAATCCAAAGAGATCCCTGCTGAGACATATTATGTTTAAACTGTCAATAGTTAAAGATAAAGAGAGACTCTTAAAAGCAGCAAGAGGAAAACAACTTGTTATTTTAACTCCATTAGGGCATCTGCAGATTTTTTAGCAGAAACTTTGCATGCTATATTTAAAGTGCTGAAAGAAAAATGCAGTCAACTAAGAATACTCTACCCAACAAAGCTGTCCTTCAGAATTCAAGGGGATATAGTTTCCAGACAAGCAAAGTTGAAGAAATTCCTCACCACTAGACCAGCCTTACAAGAAATATTAAAGGGAGTGAGCCAAGCTGAAACAAACGGATGCTAATTAATAGAGACCTCACTAGTAAAGGTAAATATATAATTAAATTCAGAATCTCTATAAGAGTTACAGGTAAACCACCTATAACTAGTATAAACTTTAAAAGACAAAAGTATTAAAATCATATCTATATTAATTTGTTAATGGATATACAACATTAAAAATGTAAAATTTAAATGGTAATATAAAACATAATATGTTGGGGGTGAGTATAAAATGTAGAGCTTTTATATGCATTCAAAGTTAAATTGTTATCACCTTAAAATAAACTTTATAACTATACAATATTTTATGTGAGCCTCATGGTAACCACAAAGCAAAAAACGTGTAGGAGATAAATGAAAAGTAGAGAGGAATAAAAGCGTACCACTACAAAAAATCATCAAATCACAAGGGAAGAGAGTTAGAGATAAATAAAAGAATAAAGGAACTACAAAGGAGCCCAAAATAAATGAACAAAATGGCAACAGTAAGTTCATACCTATCAATAATTACTATATATAAGTAGATAAAATCCTCTAACCAAAAGACAACTCTGACTGAATAAATAAAAGCACAAGATCCAACCTTATACTGACTACAAGAGATTCATTTCAGCTTTAAAGACAAATGGACAAACATACACTGAAAATTAAGGGGCAGGAAAAGATAATCCATGCAAAAGAAAACAAAGAAGCAGAATTAGCTATACTAACAAAGAAAATAGACAATAAGCCAAAAACTTTAAGAAGAGACAAAGATGGTTACTATATAATAATAAAGGGATCAGTTAATCAAGATAACAATTGTATGTTTATGTACTCAACATTGGAGCACCTAAATATATACAACAAATATTAGCAGATCTGAACATATATAAAACATTCCATTGAACAGGAGCAGAATACATATTCTTCTCAAGCACACATGAAACACTCTCCAGAATAAATCATATGATAGGTCACAAAATAAGTCATAACTAATGTAAGAAGACTGAAACCATATTGAATATCTCTTTTGATCACAGTGGTATGAAACTAGAACTCAATCACAAGAAGAAAACTGGAAAAATCACGATTATGTGGAGATTAAACAGCATGCTCCTGAAAAATCAATGGGCCAAAGAAGAAATCAAATGAGAAATCAAAAAATATCCCTAGACAAATGAAAATGGAAATAATATACCAAACTTATGGGATGCACCAAAAGCAATTCTAAGAGGAATAAAAGACTAATTAAGGGGGAAAAGATCTCAAGCCATCTAACTTTATATCTTAAGTACTAGAAAAAGAACAAACGAAAATAAAAATTAGTATAAGAAAGGCTATAGTAAAGAGCAGATTGGAAATGAATGAAATAGAAACTAAATAAACAATAGAAAAGATCAATAAAACTAAAAGCTGTTTTTTCAGATAAACAAAATATAGAAACCTTTACCCAGACTCACCAAAAAAAAAGAGAGAGAGCACTAAAAATCAGAAATAAAAGAGGAGACATTACAACTGATACTGTAGAAATATGAGGTATCATAAGAGACTATGATAAACAATTATGCCAACAAATGGACAACCTAGAATAGATAAATTCCTAGAAATATACAACCTATTAAGAATGAATTATGAAGAAACAGAAAATCTTAACAGACTGATTACTAGTAAAGACATTGAATAAATACTCAAAATCTTCCAACAAACAAAAGTCTGAGACCAAAAGGCCTCACGGTTATTCTACCAAATATTTAACGGAGAATTAATATCGATTCTTCTCAAACTCTTCCAAAAAAATAGAAGAGCGAACATCTGCAAATAATAGGAGGCCAGCATTACAGTGATACCAACACCAGACAAAGATACAAGAAAAGAAAATTGTAGGCCAATAGCCCTGATGAACATAGATGCAAAAATCCTCAAAAATAATTAGTAAACAGAATTCAACATTAAAAGGATCACACACCATGATTAAGCGGGAGTTATTCCAAGAATACGACAAAGGCTCCACATCTGCAAATCAATCCATGTGATATGCCACATTAACTAGACGAAGGGTAAAAATATGATCATCTCAACAGATACAAAAAAAAGCATTTGATAGAATTCAATATCCATTTATGACAAAACCACTCAACAGAGTGGATATAGAGGGAATATACATCAACATAATAAAGGCTATATATGACTAGCCCACAGACAACATCATAGTCAGTGAAAAGTTGAAAGTTTTTCCTCTCAGGTCAGGAGCAAGACAAAAATGCTCACTCTCACCACTTTTATTCAATACTGTTCTGGAAGTCCTAGCCAGAGCAGGCAAGCAAGAAAGAGATATAAAATGCATCCAAATCCGAATAAAGTAAAATTGTCTGTTTGCAGCAACATGATCTTATATTTTAAAAATCCTAAGACTCCACCAAGAAACTATAGAATAAACAAATTTGTTAAAGTTGATACAAAGATACAAAATCAATATACAAAAATCAGTCACATTTTTATTCAATAATAAACTATAGAAAGAGAAATTAAGAAAATATTATTTACAATTGCAACAAAAAGTATTTAAAAACTTAGGAATAAATTTAACCAAGAAGGTGAAAGACTTATACACTGAAAACTGTTAAGATACCGATAAAAAACTGAAGTTGACACAAATAAATGGAAAGATGTTTCATGTTGATGGATTGAAAGAATATATACTGTTCAAAAGCCCATACTACTCAAAGCAGTCTAAAGATTCAATATAACACGTATCAAAATTTCAACAGCATTTTTGTAGAAATAGAAAAAAAAATTCTAAAATTCCTCTGGAAGCACAAAAGACCCCAAATAGCCAAGGCAATCCTGAGGGGCAAAAAAGAGTGAAAGTGGTGGTATCACACTTTGTAATTTTAAACTATATTATGAAGCTACATTAATCAAACAGCATAGTTCTGGAATAAAAACAGACACAGAGATCAATGGAAATAAGAGAGAGAGCCCAGAAATATAGCCATACATATGCAGTCAATGAATTTAATATAAAGAAACCAAAAATATGCAAAGGAGAAATTGTTGTCTCTTCAATGTTGTTTGGAAAACTGGACAGTCACATGCAAAAGAATGAAACTGGACCCCTACCTTACACTATGCACAAGAATCAACTCAAAGTAGATTAAAGATTTGAGTGTGAAACCTAAAACAGCAAAATGCCTACCAAAAAAACACTAGAGGCAAGGTTCTTGGCATCAAAGGTAATAAAAGCAAAAATAAACAAGTGGAACCATATCAAACTAAAAATCTTCTCCACAGCAAAGGAAATCATTAACAAAATAAAAAGGCAGATTATGAAGTGGGAGAAATATTTGTAAACTGCGTATCTGATAAGGGGTTAATATTTAAAAATATATAAGAAACATATGACTTGATAGCATGAAAATAAGTAAATTTTAAAAATGGGCAAATAATCTGAATAGGCATTTTTCCAAAGAAGATATACAAATGGTCAAAAGCTGTTCAACATCACCAATCATCAGGCAAATGCAAATCAAAACCATGAGATACCATCTCTTACCTGTTGTGATGGCTTTTATCAAAAAGACAAGAGACGACAAACGCTGGCAAGGATGTGAGGAGAAAAAGGAAAACCTTGTACACTGTTGTACAATGTAAATTGGAAAAAGAGTAGGGTAAACAGTATGGCAGTTTCTCAAGAAACTAAAAATAGAACTACCATATGATCTAGCAGTCCCACTTCTGGGCATAAATCCCAAGGATACAAACTCACTATGTCAAAGAGTATTTGCACTCCCATGTTTATTTCAGCATTATTTGCAATAGCCAAAGCATAGAAACAATCTAAGGGTCTGTTGACAGATAAATGAAATATATGTGTATTCCATGTATATATACATATACCTACACACACACACATGTATGTATGTGTATATGTAGGTATATGTATATATACATGGAATACACATGTGTGTATGTATATATGTATGTATACATATGTATATATATGTATATGTATAAATATACATGAAACAGAATATTATTCAACCTTTAAAAAAGAAAATCCTGCCATTTGCAACAACATGAATGGAACTGGAGATATTATGCTAAATAAAATAAGCCCGAGAAATACAAATACTACATAGTATCACTTATACATAGAATCTAAATAAAAATAAAAAAGTTGAACTCAAAGAAACAGAGGGTAGAATGATGGTTGCCTAGGACTGGGGTGGGGGGAAAGATGACAAAAACAAGGGGAAGACAGAAAGAGAACAGACTTATAGAATAAGAGCTGAGGATCTAATGTAAAACACGGTGACTACAGTGAAAACACTAGAATGCATAATTGAAATTTGCTGAGAACTTAAATATTCTCACACACACGAGAGTTAAATATGTGAGAATATGAGGTGTTAACTCAATGCTGGGAGCCCTTTCACAACATATTCATGTATCAAATCATCATACTTCAGTCTTTATATATATTACAATTTCATTGGTCAACTATAACTCAATAAAGCTGAAAAAAATAATAAAATCTATCGATTGAAACACAATGTCCCAGAAAAACACTTTTGTACTATTTTTTTTTTTTTTTTTTTTGTCAGAATAAGTACAAAAGATGAAACTTCTTAGTTGTTCAGACCAAAAATTGAGGCCCCTTCTCTTTGGGCAGATGACTGAATCTCTTCTAAATAGATACTCTGATATGTCTTTGGTAAAAACAGGGTTTTGTAACCAAGCTTAGATATTAGGCTTTATGCTGGTGGTCACGGGGATACCCTACTCTTTGAGTAGTCCTCACCTATGTGTGGCCCATAAGGTGTTTAGACATTGTGCATACTGAATGGGCAAGAAGAATGTGTTCTTTGCCACACAGAAGCGAAGGAGCTAGGCACCCTGTGGAGGTCACTATAGATACACACACAACTTTATGAGCCTAAATACCTATATTCACAAAATAGAAAAAGGAATAAAGTCTAGCTTAATTGTTCAAATGTGGACTAAACTATGCCATAGGACAAGCAGGGAGAAACCACATGTTTCTGAATGGATAGAGTATTTAAATGATGGTGACAATGGTGACTTGAGAAATCTCTTAGAAAAAGAATCTTGAAGCACAAAACGCTAGCTTCCCTTTTCCACAAACATGCTTGAAAAATTAGGCTTTGATTATATTAACAGAACAAGTTCGTTGTGTTGATTAGATTGTGTGAGACAGGGATCAGCAAACTACTGCTTGAGAGCTAAGAATAAATGTTATATTTTTATATGGTTAAAACAACCAAACAACACATGGAGGGCATATAAAATTAAAATTTCAGAATCTATAAAATCATATTTTATTGGAATATAGCCATGGTCAATTGGTTTATTTATATATAGTCTACTGTTACTTTAATAATGACAGTGTAGTTGTGGCACGAGACATGGCCACATGGTCACAAGATATAAAATATATACTATCTGGCCTATTACAGTGTCAACCCCTATTAACGGTGATAACCAATAGAGCTTTTTATGGGTGTGCGCCCATTGTTAGAATTTTGTCAGAGAGTGCTAAGATTTAGCAAATACGTCACCAGTAGGTCATCTGTTAAGTATACAAATGTATCACCATTAGATTATAAAGTCACATCACTTTGGAAAAACAGTCCCAAAGTGATTAAATATGGACCCTCACTATCTCTCTTAAGTTCTTTCTTATAGAAGAGGAAACAACTGAAAAAGAAGGAAAAATGAAGGTGGTTATTTTTTCTTCCTTGGATCATTAAAAGTTACTTTCTACAATTTATGTAATCTGACAACTTCCTCGATCATTATGATTCACTTTTGAATTGCATTAAAGCATATCATTTTGTTTATTTTCACAGTTTTCTGAAGGAGAGACAGATGGAACTTAACCAGGGAATCCTAAACCCCTCTGTTGACTGCTCTTTGCCAGCCTGGCTCTCCTGCAGCGGAGCTGTGAAAGTGATTGGCTGTTTCTCACTGAGCCCCAAGACTCATTGGTTGCTTCCCACTGAGCTGTGATCCTGACTGACAGCTCCACTACCTTCCTCCTTGAACTCTGCCTTCGATTTCTTGCCTTTAGCAATTCATCTCTATAGCCAGTGAGTGAAAATGAAAGAGTGATGAGACACATTTCAGAGTTTGTTTCCTTTGTATTCTCTCAAAGAAATAGGTATAAAGAGGAAGGGAACCGTAGCAATAAAGAGAGAACTAGACATGTAAAACAAATTACTGAGCATATGAAATTAATGTCCTACTAACTCTGGATTTTAGACCCAACCCAATAACATATGTAACATTTTGAACCACAACTTAGAATTCAGGAAGAGGATATCTTGGACTCTAGATACTATATTCTTGAAAGTGCAGATATATATTCAAATTACGAATTAATAAATTTTCACCCCTATTAATCCACCTTTTGTGACTTTGATATGTATACATCCAATCCTTAGGGCTCAATCATCAGTAAGTTAACTGATAAAAATATAGAATCTAGACTCAAGAAACTGGTGTTATACCTTGATGTCTTCAAGATCTCAACTTTGGGATCTTCATTTTGGTAGCCTGATGATCTTTCTTTTTGTCATCTCTGTAAGGTATAATTTTAATTACTGGAGTAGGAATCAGGTGATGCTAAGTTGTCATCTTGAACATCGTCTACTCTATAAAACCAAGATCATATCACTTAGCTCCTAGTTATTAAATAAAAATGAATTTGTCTTACTTAACCAAAGAGAGAAAAGACTTGGATAATAAAAACTATAAAACATTGCTGAAAGAAATTAAATAAAACCTAAATAAATGAAAACAACTCATATTCATGGATTGGATAACTTAATATTAAGATGTCAATACTACCTGAAAAAATCTACAAATTCAATGTAATGTCTATCAAAATCCAAAGGACATTTTTTGCAGAAATAGAAAACTCATCCCAAAATTCACAGGAAATGTCAAGGGGCCCCAAGTAGCCAAAACAATCTTGAAAAAGAAAAGAAAAGCAGGAAAACAAACACTTCCTAATTTTAAAACTTAACTACTATGCTACAGTAATCAAAACAGTGTGGCAAAGCATAAAGACATTTATATATTTAGACCACTGGAATAAATGGAGAGCCCAGAAATAAACCTTTGCATATATAATCAAATGATTTTTTGACAAGGGTGCCAAGACCATTAACAGGAAAGGCCAGTCTTTTCAATAATTGGTGCTGGAAAAACTAGATATCCATATGCAAAAGAATGAAGTTGTATTCTTAACTGGCACAATATATAAAAATTAATGCAAAACTCTTAGAAGAAACCATAAAGCACTGATTCGGACTTGGCATTGATTTCTTGGATATGACATCGAAGGCACTGGAAAGCAAATAAAAATATAGAAATCGGACTTAATAAAAACTAAAAATCTTGTGCATCAGAGGATACTATCAACAGAGTAAAAAAGAAAACCATGGAATGGGAGAATATATTTGCAAATCATATATCTGATAAGGTATTAATTAATATCTAGAACACAGAGAACTCCTAAAACTCAAAACCAAAAAATAAACGGCCAATTCAAAAATGGGCAAATGACTTCTATAGACATTTCTCCAAAGAAGATACACAAATGGCCAATAAACACATGAAAAGATGTTCAACATCACTCATCATTAAGGAAATGCAAAACAAATTTACAGCGAGATACGTTCTCACACTCATTGGTATGACTACTATCAAAAACAAAACAACCTAGAAAATAACAAGAATATGAAGAAACTGGAACACTTGTGCAACTGTTGGTGGGAATGTAAAATGGTATACCCACTGTGACAAACAGTATGGTTGCTTCCTCAAATAATAATAGAATTACCATATGATCGAGCAGTTCCACTTATGGATATGTACCTAAAAGAATTCAAAGCATGGCCTTGAAGAGATATTTGTACACCCATGTTCACAGCAGCATTATTCACAATCGTTAAAATATAGAAATAACCCAGTGTCCATTGACAGATAAACAAAAAAGCAAAATGTGGTATATACATATAAAATTATTCAATCTTAAAAATGAAGGAAATTCTAATATATATTATAATATAGGTGAACCAAAGAACATTATGCTAAGTGAAATAAGCCAGTCACAAAAGAACAACTAATGCATAGTTTCACATATCTGAGGAACTTAGAGTAATCACAAGGATAGAGACAGAAAGTGGAATGGTGGCTTCCAGGCACCAGGGGGAGACAAGAACTGGAAGCTTTTATTTAATGAGTGTAGAATTTTGGTTTTCAAATGAAAAGAGTTCTAGAAATGAATGATGGTGATGGGTGTATGCCATCGTCAATATATTTAATACCACTGAACTGTACACTTAAAAATAGTTACAATGATGAATTTTATGGTATTTGTATTTTATGATAAAAAAATTTGGAAAAAATAACAAAATCACCTTTGACATGCTCATCTGATTCATAGGAATATTGTAAAAATAAAGATTCTTTAGTTTGTGTTAGATATTTTCTTGAAAAGTATAAAAATCATTTGTATTCAGAGTAGTATTATTTAAAGAAACATTTTTCAGAATCTAACTCTCCTATTAGGTTTTAAATTTTAAAGACGTTTATAGCAGGTAACCACTCCTGATAGATTTGAGTTGGTATAGGAGACAAATTCTTAGATCTGGGTCCTCCATTAAAAATGGGCATTGTGCAGTGTGAAATACCACCTTTATCCTGTGCTATCTTTTTTTCCCATAGTATATTTCACCTTCTAACATATGATTTACCTCGTATTCATTATTTTTGTTTCTTCTGTTAAGCTCTACAAGAGTAGATATCTTTGTCTACAGTGTTTACTGACATAGGCCAAGTACTTGGGGTAATTCCAAGCATGAAGTAAGTAGATATAAATTATTGATTTGGACAATTTTTATGTACCCTAAGTAGATAACAAGTTAGGGTAACATAAAAATTCCCCTCATTCAAGCCCCTATAAACTTATTTCTTTCCAAAGAAGTTATTTCTAAGTAGATGCTTTTTTGGAATCTGTCTGAAATACATGGTAGGTGGATAACTAGTTCTTTAATTATTTAATCAATATTTATTAAGTACCTAATGTGTGCTAAGCATGCCTCTAGATGATTTCCTTGATGGCTGAGCCTGAGTATGGACTCATAGGTTGCTACTACTAACAGAGCAGATTTACGTTATAAGATGAAACTTCCCAGGTCTATCTGACCATTTAGATAAGGTAACTGAACTAGTCAGCCACATAGTGCTGTCTAAACCGAACTCTACTCCAGATAACAGAATGTAAGAAAAGCCCAAATGCAGGTCTCTTGTAAATACCAAAAAAGGAAACCAACTATACCTAGACTGATCCAGATTGCAGATATGGTTCTATTTTTGTCAGTATCTTTCAGGGAAAACCTAGTTGCTGCCCAATGGATAACCACTGAATGAGAATACTCTATCTTCTAATGATTTCCCCAATGCTCCTGACCACAGAGTCAGTGGCCTTTAATTGTAGCTCATTTCCTTAATGCAATATTCACAGAAATTGCTGTCATAAGGAGGTTTAAGATACCCTGCACTCAATAACATGCCCTTCTGTTTGTACATTAGCAATGGCATAAAAATGAACCTAACAAATTTCAAAACTCTAGTGCTTTATGTCTTTTTTTGGCCTCATTTATTTTCCTGATTTATTTGTGTCCTTTCATGCCCTAGTCTGCTCCGCTTCATATTCAAACATCTTATTGCCATGTGTTCTGATGGATAAGCCCCTGGCTGTGGTCCCTGCTTTTAGTAATAGAGGCTCTTCCTCTTTGTCACTCTTTTTACAAAGGAGATTTTCTTAATTAAATGATCTTTGCACTCATCATTCCCTAACTCTCATTTCATATCTGCTTTACTAGATGATCGCCTAGGTCCCCTTCTAGTTCTTAAATTCTATGACATTTGTGCATGACAAATACTAAGGAGATCATAGAATTTATCACTCGTCTCTGAATTTTTTAGCATTACAGCCTGCTTTTTCATTTCAGTGATATTTTTACAGTCAATTTGCCTTTAGATTTTCCTCACAGAATCATTTCCAACAACCAAAAGTTTTTTAGCTTCCAAAAAAAAAAACCAGAACATCTGTGTCACTGTCAAGTACACTCCATAACTGCCTAAATGGTAGGCATTGAAAGAGCTAAAACTTTTGGCGTGTTGTATTAAAGGAGACAAATAGATGGAAATTTGCCCTTCACCTGGCTAAACCCACGGCAGACAATGCCTGTGGCTCCTAGAACCAGCTTCCTGCTGAGGGAGAAAGTCGAACATGGTTCCTGCAGAATACTTTTACCATATGGGAGGTTTACAGGAAACCACTCCTGATGGATCTGAGTAGGGTACTGGAAACTGAACTTCAGATCTGGCCCGGGTCCTCCTCTAACACAGACCGTCTCCAGATATGATCTACCACTTTTACCCTGCCCTAGTTTTGTTTGCACAGAACATATCATATTCTAAAATAATATAAAATTTACTAGTTTTTTTTTTAATTAATTTTTGTCTGTCCTGCTAAATATAAGCTTCACAAGAATAGGGATTTTTGTCTACCATGTTCATTGATGTATGCCAAGCATCTGGAATGTCAGGCACATAGTAGGTGCTCACAAAATATGTCTAATGAAGGAATAAATGATTTCTTTCTCCACCAGGATCGGAATTTCAGGGCCCGGGCCAGGGTGAAGTGAGTGAGGCAACTAGGATACAAAAGTTAAGGAGGCCCAGGGCCTCCTTAACACTGCATAAGCACGCCCATAAGGAGGTGAGAGGCCCTTCTTAAATTGTGCACCCCAGGCACCTCATTTGCCTCACCCCAATCCCATAGTGAGAATGATCACTATTAAAAACACAGATTTCTCTCTCACCACACCCTGTATCTACTGAATCAAAATCACTGTGGGAGGTGGGAATAGTGACCTAGGAATTTCATTTTTAATGAGCTATTTGGTCATTATAACACACAATTTTATTTGAGAATTACTGCTTAAAATTAAGCATCATTGCCAAGACAAATTTTTCAGTAAACTTCTTTGGTCAGCTGCTTCTTTATCTCATTCAAGGCCCTTCATGACTCTTCTATAGCTTAGCTTACCCCTCGTTTCCCTACCAAAACTTCTAATAGTAGTAAATACTATATTTCATATATATGTTTTTTAAGCTTTAGGCACTGCTTGAAGAACTTTATATAACATACCCGATCGTCATACAATGCCATGTGATAGGTACTATCATTATTACCATTTACATATGAAGAAACTGTGGCACAGGTTAAGAGCTTCATCTATGGTCACACAGCTAGTAAGGGCAGACTCAGGATTCAAACTCACACGGCCTTCCTCCAGAGAGTATGTTCTAGACAGAATGCTCTCAACATTCTAGCAAAAAGGAAACTGTTTTCATCCAAGTCCTAGGATCCTCTCAGATTTCTTCTCTATTTGGCTATTCTCTTTAGTGAGAAACCTTTTCCAGTCACTCCTCTACTGAAAACCTTTCTATTGAAATCACCTATTCTTCATTATTCAAATAAAATTCCATTTCCTTCATGAAATATTCTTCAAACACCTCAGTTGAATCACCCTCCCCATTCTTGTGTTCATTTAACTTGATTTCTCTATTGTTCTGTCTATACTAGGTTTTGATGCAGAACTAACCAGATATAATTAAATATTTTGAAACACTAACCCTTATTAAGCCTTATTTCCTTTTACTCATTGTCCCTTTCTTTCATTAAAGCACTGGTCATGTCATTCTATACACATTACTTCTGGAGAGAAAAAAAGAAGTAAATTCTCGGCTTTTGAATTTCAAAAGTCTAGCACATTCTCCAAGGGGAGAAGAGAAATTACTCATGAACAAAGGCCATCGATTTGGGAAAACTTTCGATGAGTAAAGGTCAGATCTGGCTGACTCCCCATTCCAGCGATAAATTCCAATTTATACCAGGTTAGATAAAAATTCCCAACTGGGATGGAGAAGAGGAGAGACAAGGAGTAGAGATTTTAGGTTAATATAAAAGGGGACCTCTGAAACATGCAGATGTGACAAATGCATATTAGTTTACAGAGATAGGAGAACTCCCAAGAAAAGCTGGTGGCTGCATAAGCAGGCAGAGAGGGTATTATGCAGCCAGTCAGAGCATGACTCGGGGCAAAAAACGAAACCAAACGGAAAAAAAAAAAAAAAACAGAACCAAAAAAACAATTTACCCCAAAGTAGCATAAAACCAGATAGAGTTTTAAAGAACACCACAGATACTTTCGTAGACTAATAGGGCATTTAAGCCACAGGATGATCTCACATTCTCCAAAGCAGTTTGAGAAGATCTCAGAGAAAGCTGTACTTGAACTGTAGGGATGAAGAGTGATTTAGCAGTGTCTTGAATACATAACAGGCCACATGACAATAAGAGTATCATTTTTCACTCCCATGACCAGTCCATTTTTACCATCCCCCCGGTCCACCAACCATAATCCTGATACCTTAGAACTTTCACAGTTACCCCATAATTATATCTTCTTTTCACTTTGCACCAGACGTTTCCCTTGATTATAATCAACTCCCTAGGACAAGCCCTGGCATAGGAAGTGCTCAGTAAGTATTTGTAAATGAATGAAAAAGTATAGTATATCTCACAAATTTGGAAACAGATATTTTTGCCAAGAAAACCCTCCAATGGCTATAGTAGTCATCACAGTGGCCAATTAGAAGAATTTAGAAGTAGATGGTTCTATCATACTTCATTATTTCTTGTTTAATCACTAATGTTTTGTGCAGATCAAAAACATCCCCAAGTCCTGAGTGCATTCTAGAATACAGCAATAATAAACACAATAAACAAAGCACATGGGAGATATGGCTATTTTATTTTGGTTTGTAAAAATCCCAGTCCACTGAGTTCTTAAAAGACACACAAAATAGGTGACATTTGTTGAGGTCCTGCCAAAGAGGGCCTTTATAAATTTGTTAAAAAGGAATCAGTGTTTCCAACAAATTTTCCTTGGGTAAACTCAGATGTTGGATTTTCCTTAACTTCAAGTTAATTTACACAAATCAGACGACTGCAGGCCTTCGTTTTGATCAAGGGCAAAAAATATCAATACATGAATTTAAAAAAAAATAATTGGAATCCACAGCTGAAAAGTGAGGATATAAAAAAGTGAAAGGAAGAGGAAATGGACACAGTATAATAAAGTAAGTAATTTTACTGTCTGACTGCCACCACTGTAGAAGGATTTAAACCTAAAGACTAAGATTACAAATATTTTATAATTGAGAAAATTCAGAGAGAGTGATTTAAAATATATATATAAAAAGCGAATATCCATGGAGAATAGTCATTCCTTGAATGGTTGTTTGAAGGCTTATAATAGGACATAAAAATATTGGAGTCTTCATCTCAAACCCAGTACACTTTGTGAATTTGTTTTTATAATTAGTCCTTCCAAATAAATGAGATTCAGAACCCAATCTCAGGCTTAGGGCAACTGAAGGCAGCTTTGGGTCACTTTTATGTGTTTGACAAACTAGCTCAACTATGGGCTGGTGGTCCTACATCAGTTGTGTCCTTCTCCTGGTGGTCCTTGTCTTCCACTTGCAGATAACAAATAAACTCTTGGCTGTAGCACACTAGCTGTAGTAGAAGGACTCAAGGAGTTGAAGGAGTGTGGCCATCAAGTCCAGCTGTATTGTTTCTACTTGAATAGGCTGAAGCCTCATTAATAAAACACTCCACATTTTAGATGTTTCTGGAAACCTCATATATTTAGATGGGGAGAGGGAAATCAATAAAAATCTAAAAAATTGATACGAGGGAAAGCAATAAAAATCAAAAATCAATAAAAACTACATCTATTGATTTTTCATATTTACCTATTACCTACTGATTTGCTACTATAGAAGATGAGGATTTAACTCTTATATTAACAGCTACCCCTGTCTCTACGCTCATTCACTTCCCCTTTTTCTTTCTCAATAGTTTCATCAGTTTTAATTAAATCCAAATGTGGTTTTTAAAATCATTATGACCCTTTAAATACTGTCCATTGCTAAGTCACATCAAGTATTATTGAAATTTCATTCCATTTCAACTGTTCATTTTTCCTTAATTCCCTCTTTTATTCTTTAAATATTTGCCTTTTTATATAAGTTGTTTTTTTTTCTAGACACTTTAGTTTTCCACCTCTAGGATGACCTCAGCTGGGACAACTGGAGTAACATAGCTCTCATATCCATATCTGTCTCCTGCGCTAGCCTGGATGTGTCCTCATCTTGACGGCCAAGAGAAAAAAAGCCAAAGTGAAATGTGTAAGCATTCTTTCTAGCCTCTGCATATGTTATATTTGTTAATATCTCACTGGCCAACACAAGTCACATGGCCAAACTCAGAATCAAGGGGGAAGGAAACAGACTGACTCTTTGGTGAGAGAAACTGCAGTCACATTGCAAATAAACACAAGTATAGGAAAGGATGAAGAATCAGGACCATTAATTTAATCAGTCAATCACAGTCATTAATCAGGTGACCATATGTTTTCTAGATTTTCTCGCTTGTTCTCTTTATCTATTTGTTCTACTCTTGTGCCAATATTCTACTGTCTGAATTACTGTAGCTTTATAATAAATCTTGATATTTTGTAATATTAAGTCTTCTAGTTTGTTGTTCATGATTGCCTTAACTTATTTTTTTGCATTTCCATATAAATTTTAGAATCAGTTTGTCAATTTGCACAAAAATATCTGTTGGGATTTCACTGTACTGACAATGTTGAATTTTAGCCAAGCTCTGGGCTATTTAAAAACAGCAAAGGTCAAGAAATCTCCTCATCCTTTTGTGTTCCAAGAAAGAGCTTACTGCAAAGAGCTTCCCTTCCTCACATGACTTAGAGATTCACAGATGCCCGCCTTGTTAATCTATGACAAATCCAGACACAGATCCTCCAAATTCCTATACTTTGTCTCAGAAATGATGAGCTGATCTCTTTGTATTCACTGACAAATCTGGACAAAATGCCTGATAACTTGACTTAATTAAATAGTTATTCAAACTTCTTTCCTTCCTTCAGACCCTTGAGTTTGACTTGCTCTTAAGGTTAAGCAAGCATTTGAATGTAGAGTAGAACAAAGGCCCCCTCCCAAGCATCAACTGACCGCTAAGAGAAACATTCCCTGAATGTCTGACATTACTACTTTCATCACCTTACATGCCTGCCCTACTCACTCACATCTGGTCCTTTCTTGTCTTTATTTTTCACTTTTTAAAAAAATAAAAATAAAAATAAAAGGCCTTTCTGCCTGACCTTTGAGATGCTTTCAGATGTTATGGCTGAGGTATTCTCCCCATTGCAATAGCACCCCTTGCCCTACTACAATCATTTCCTCTCCTTATTTTAATAAATCCTTTGAATAAAGTCTTTCCTTATCTAAATGTGGATTAGTTTTTATTTGACAAACATATGGGTCAATTTGAGGAGAATTAATATCTTTACAACAAATTTTCCATTCCATGAATATGGTATAGCCTTCTACTTTTTAAGGGCTCTCTTAATTTGTCCCAACAATGTTTTGTGCTTTTCAACAGTGAGATCACGCATCTCTTTGCTTAGTTGCATTTCTAATTAGTAGATGTTTTCTGATAGTATCATAAATGGTACTTTTAAAAAATTCATTTTCTAAATGTTTGTGGCTGAAGTATATATTGATTATGTATCTAGTAATCTTACTAAAATCACTTATTAATTATAAGAGCTTGTCTATGGATTTTTTATTTTTTCACATCTACAGTCATGCTATGAATAGTGACAAATTCATTTTTAATTTTCTAGTGTTTGTGTTTTCTACTTTGTATTATTGTACTGGCTAGGACCAAACAGCACAATGCTTAAATGCAACAGTGATAGCTAGCATGCTTATCTCTTTCTCTATCCGAAGGTAAAGGCCTTCAATAATTTACCATTAATATTATATTTGCTATAGTTTATTTGTTTTTATACAAATAAACTATAGCAAATATACATTTGCTATACTAAAGTTTTTATACATTTTTTAAAATCAGATTAAAGAAACTTTCTTTGTAGTTTAAGAAAATTATTAGCAAATACTTTTGGGGGGAAGGAATAGAATATATTCATAAAGGTGAAAATTGAGGAACATTATCTTTGACTCTTTAGATCATGTGCCAAGGAAGTTGCTTCTGTTCTAAACTAAATATTCACAGCATCTTCTTTATCATTTACTTCTCTCAAAAAGAATATATCTTCCTGTGTTTTTTATATGTGTGCATGCTTAACAACTGCAGTTGCATATAAAAAAGTTGTAACTTATGAAAAAAATCAGTAACTTACCAACATGCCTCCACTGGGGTGGAGGAGATAAAATAAATTACACAATATTTATGGAGGGCAATTCATAAATATTCGTTAAAAGCTTTATGATATGTACATCATTTGACCCTAAGGTATTCTCTTAGCAATGATATTTTTAGGTACCAAATCCAATAATTATGCAACTATGAATGTGCAGTAGGATTTACTGAAGTATTGTTTATGATAGAAAAAAAGAAAATGATCTAAATGCTTAGCAATAAAGAAATGACTATAACTACTATATCCATTTCAAAATATGGTATCAGTATGTTAGATTAAAAAAAGAAAAACAAGACTGCACATATAGTAGAAAATCATTTTTGTTAAAAAAATCTTGTAACTATGGGAGGTGAACAAACAATGTAAATATATATATGCCTTACTGTTAAAATAGACAGTTGAAACACTGGATTTCATTAACCAATGTCACCATAAAAAATAAATTAATTTAAAAAAAAAGAAAGTCTGAAAAAATCTATTTGTATATACATGCATATTTAAAGTGTAAAAGTACATATAAAAATGTTAGGAGTTAACATCTAATAAATCACACGAAATGTCTATACTACATATGCTTATATATGTGTTAAAAATAGCACCAAAAGGAAGTGATGATGATAGCGAGAAACAGTATTGTTATTCACATGTCAACAGATTTTCTTTTTTATTCTGATTCTGAAAGTGTCATTTATTAGCCTAAGGCTGAGCTTTGGCCTTCATTAAAGTACTCATTTTTGAAAACAGTGACTGAGCATTGAACCTTTTGGAGAAATATTAGTAGTGTGAAATTTTAGACACTACTAAAAATGTGAACATATTGACAATTGTTAACAAATTCAGTTAAGTGCGGGCTCTGACCTCTGCTATACCACCAAACTGTCATAATGATTACTGTTTGTTAAATGTGTATGTGGCCTGACATTTGATAAGTATTTTGCATATATTAGCTGTCTCCACCAAGGCTCTGATGGGATGCATTTATCATTTATCATTTATCTATATAGATAAAATTACATTAAAAAATTCACTTACAGTGTTTGTACCATGTATATAGTGAGTGAAAGAAAATTAACCTGAACTGTATTTGTACAGAGATACATATCTCTGTAATTTGTAGAAGGGATTTTCTATGACCACCTTCATATTCATCTATTCCTGTTTTGCAAGTACACTCAAAGAACTAAGCTTTTGACATGCCAGTGATGAACTGACATTATAATAAAACAGGGTAAGCTATTTCCTTATAAATCTTCCCTATCCATCTTAATGCCCTTGAAGCATTATCAAAATAGCATTCTCTCTAGTTACTATTTAGACAAGTGATATATAATTCACACTAACTCTCCCCACCCTTAATGTCATTGCTTTTCTCTATTTCTTGTCAAATTGGTCAATATCCTGTATAGAAAAAATATTGAATACTTAAAAGGACTGCCCTATCAAACTAATCTACAGTGACAAAAGCAGAGGACCAGGTGCCTGGAATCAGGAGATGAGTTTAGAGGAAAGGGAGTGAACTGAAAAAGGGCTTCAGCAATATTTTGGGGGTGATGGAAATGCTCTCTACTGGTAGTGGTAATTCCATGCATATATACATCTGTCAAAACTGAACTGTACAATAAAAACAGAAGTGATGCATTGTTTTCTGAAGCTTAGATTTCCTATTTCTCTGGCTCAATAAGATAGACTCCAAACTGCATTCCAGACCATCAAGGTGTATTCCATTTTAAATATCTCCACAATTTAGAAGAGATTACCTAGAATTTATTCATTTTTATTTGTTTTAGAGCTGGCAGTCAAACATCTGTTTGTAATATAGATCATTGTTTAGAGAGAAAACTAGAGGTCCCAGCCTTTTTAAAAGCCTCATCCTTGACAATTTGTCACCTTGTAATTATGCCAAGCTGAAGGCAAAAAGAAAAAAGAGTGGGAGAAAGAATATTTTTTTGGAGGCAGACATATTCAGAGTGAAAAAAACTAATGAACATTTTTCACATATAATCACAATGATATTGCTAGAACCATTTGCAGCCTCCAACATAGGATAAAGAAAGCCCCCAAACTTACAACAGTCTGTGAAATCAGTCAGAATAATTGTTACTTTATATTGCAGGTAAGCTATTCCTGAGTCTTACAGAATAAACACATGGAATTCTTCACCTCCCCCACCAAAATAAACAAAATAGGACACATCATTTATTTAAAAAACAATCGCAAATAACCAAAACACTAGAAGTACATTGAAATTAGGATTTCAAAAATGAAATGGCATAAAAGAATTTTTGTCTTTTCTAGATTATCTCCTGGCATATTAATAAAGTGGCAAAAGGTTTTTCTTGGTGGTATTCCTTATTTTTATTTCTATTCTTCATATCTATAGTATACTGCTATTTGAACGAAGCCTCTGTAATTCTATGTACTTTTTCCTTAGAATTGACTCTAGCATACTAAACAGTTTTGCCTGGCTGGAGTTGATAAAATAGGAGAGTGCACAATGACACTTCAAGTCTATGAATTCAGTAGGTTCACCCATGCTGCCACCAAACCCTGGGCCCACCACTATCGCCAGAATCAAGGTTATTCACTGAATTCCTTACTCCACCACACTAAGGTAAAACCAAGAGAAAGCAAAAGGACCATGACCAACTTTCTAAAAGTGGTTAAGTTGGAATGGGCAGTAATTCTACCTATTCGATGCCACTCAAGTAACTTTTTTAACTTATTCCAAAAATAAGACAAATAATCCATTGAAAACTAGCCATGATGTGTCCATTTGAGATGAACACAAATCTTTACTCTTTCAATTGAGAGCACAGTAATTTTATATCCTTAAAATATAACCTAATTTAGTTTCCTCATTATTGATTAGTACCATCAAAATTATATTAATTGATCTTCATAGGAAATCTAAATAACAGCATATCTTTCTGAGCCCATGACTTCCGAGTAAATTTATTTGGAGCACATTTCCATTTTTCTTCCTTACAAGAGTACTTGCTGACTCGCTTTTTAATTTTTCAAAAGACATATTAAAATTCCTTGTTGTGTTTTATATTCCACTGAATCACAGTCTCTTAGAATGATACATTTTCCTAGGTTAATTATTACATTTTTGGATAATATTCTTTGCAAGAGGACAAGGATATGATTGAGGATAAGTGGCTCTGTGTGAAGAACAGAAATAAGACTATATTGGTGGTGAAAATCTAGTATAGTTGGTGATTTGATAGACATTAACATACACAAAATATTTTTTTTCTGAATAAAATGCTCTCAAAAAATAAGAGCCAGATGCATTTGCAACTTTTTTTCTGTTTCTTCAGTTGATTTTATACTACTTACTTTGCCACTGTTTTTCTCTACATTCAGAACTGACTGGCATGCATAGTAAGCCCGTAAGAGTGCCTATATATTAGGAAAATTCAGGATTATATGCCTAATTAAACCTAATTATAATTCACCTGAAGTATTCTTGGTTATTTTTATAGTGTATCCCCTACTTACCCACAAAATCTATTCTAGGCTACCAATTATGTTGGTATTATTGAATGTATTAGTTTCTCTTCAACTGCTTTTAAACAGTTGCTTCATTTCATACATCCTCTCATAACTAAATCTAACTTTTTCCAATACTCACTTCTCTCTCTTCATAGGTTTACTATTCTTGCTCACCTAATCGCTTTTTCATCTTTTCAACTCTTACTCCAACTCCTTGACAATAGGCATCTCCTAAGAGTCAATATTCAGCCATAATATCCTGCCTACATTTCACCCTCTGTGAAAGCTATATCATTCTTATAACCTCAACCATTTTCAATGCCCTTCTAGATCTTCAGATGAGAAAACATGAAGTTTTTGACATTGTTTGCCCCAACTACTCACAAATGCATGTATAAAGTCCCATTGGTGGGTCCTTCACTGTTGTGATCATGCTCTTCCCATTTCCCCCACCTTATGTACCATAACCCATATTGTGCTGCCCTTTAAAACTAAAAATACTCTGGAAATTCTGAAATTTCAGACTTTGAATCACCTCTCTCAGTTTGTCTCACACCTGAATTATCACAAACCTCTTGTCTGACAAAACCAATAGTAAAAAATATGGGTGGATCAAAAAGGCATGTCCAACGACAGAAGCAGAGCCTGTGATTTGACGAGATGGTCAGTAGGAAGTCACCGCAGTAGTGTTATTTTTGCAAGACCTCAAAATTTTGAGAATATCATTGGCGATGCAGCCTTCTTCATTTATAGAAAAGCCAGATACTAGAGGAATCTTGGTGGAATATGACAAGGGCCTAGGAAATAATGTTTGAAAATCATATTTTCATTATTGCTTCATATGATCTCTTTGCCCTACTCAGAACTGATCTTTAACACAGCCACTCGACTCGTGCTACTTCCTCTGCTATGCCCATCCCAGTCATCCACCTACATCTATCCCACTAATCACATGGAAAACCCTTCTTCTCTGCCCTACATATTTTTTAATGACAATCTTGATTCTTACATCTATGGCCTATGCCAAATCTTAATCTCCTCCAGGATACTTTCACAAAAGCAATATAGGTAGCAAAGAGATTATAAACTAGAATTATGCAGCCAGAAAGCTGGGTTTCGAAACTTGGCTCCCTTCATGTCCTACACTGTGATGTTGGGCGAATTACTGAACTTCTCTGAGCTTCTGAGACTCCATCGATAAAAGAGGGATATGAGAAATACCCCACCCACAGGGTTACTCTAGTATTCAATGAGATAATCCATGTAAAAGCTGAGCGCACAGCCTAGCACGGAATATGAGCTCAATAAACATCACCCATTATCATTAGCATTGCCGTTTCTCTCCTTATCCCTGGAGGGTAGTGGTGGTGTTTTACTTCTATGAATTGCTATTATACAACCAAATTTCAAAATATTCTGGTACTCACTAATCCAAAGTTAGGTAGTTGCTAGTTAATGTGTACACAGATCTTGCTTTGCCAACTAGAATCAAAGTTTTAAGGGCACAAACCTCTTCCTTGATTCTTTGTTTCTCTTCCTGATAGCATTATTATTAATGCTGTTAGTAACAACAGTCACTGCCACCAATTAATGACAACTGTGTTCACATTAAACTCTGTGCTTATTCTTTTAACACATTTTATCAGTCAGTCATGTATGTAGGCGAACATTACCGGATAGAAGTCACCATCTACCTTTTAGAGGTAAAAAAAACAAAACAAAACAAAAGCATAATGCGTTATAAAACAGAAAACAGTGCACAGAACAGGTGCTTTCATGCTTTTAAGAGTTAGTTCCATAACCTAGCCAAAGTCAAAGACATACTAGCATGGTCTAAAATGCTGCCCATCACCAAGCATTTTTTAATAGCCTGTTTTGTGATAGCACTGTGCCAGGTACTATGGCTATAAAGATAAGTAGGACATGGTCTTTGACCTTGAGAGGTTTATGGTTTTTGGCTGGCAAAACAAAAAGTTAACTAAATAACATGAATATTTTTACTGTTGTCTCAACAGATCTCTAATGCTATGGAAACACAGAGAAACTGAGTTTTGAGAGATGAATGGACATTCACAAAACAATCTATGTAAAAGAAACAACATATACAGAGGTGTGGGAGAGGGTCGGAAGAGCATAGTATGCAACTTAGGGAAGCACGTGTGAAACTTCTGGGAATCAGTGGTGATGAGTTTGTAGGTGAAAGAAGAAAAAAAATGAAATGAAGTGTCTCACATCCCAAGCAAAAACATTTGGACTTTCTTTAGTGATGGGAAAACACCGAAGGGTTTTAAGCAGTTGGAGCAGAGAGGCATGGATGAAAGGAGAAGGCAGTGACATGATCGGATTTGATTCTAGGACCAAGGACTTTCAGAAGCCTTTTTGGAGGACAGATTACAAGGGGCAACTTTGGAGTCTGTTGTGTTAGTCCCGGAGAGAAAAGATGGTGCCCTGAACCAAAGTACTGGCAGTAAGAAGAAGGACAATGAGATAGATGAAAGAGATATTTAGGAAGCAGAAATAATGATTGAGATCATCAACTGACTATGAATTATGAAGAGGACACATGTTTATCTAGGAGTATTCTGCTTTCATCTATAGATTCTATCTCAAATTTTGTGTCTATTGTGAAAGAAGTATATTATAGAATAATTCTTAGACAAACCAAGAAAGCCAACTGCCTATTATCATCTCTGTACTTTGCTCTTGGAAACTTTTACGAAATAACTTCTTAGAACTTTTATGAAATAACTTCAATTCTTAGAACAATCATAAAGCTTATGCAGGACTCCAGAAAAGCAGGCATAGATGGCCCAGTATGATCTGGCCCCTGTCTATATCTCTTTTTGTTTCCCTTCCAGTGTCAACATTTAATGAAATAATCTTGCAAAAGTCTCCCACCAATGTATCAGACTCATTCCAGAAACCACGAGGATAATTGGACATGAACAGAAAATTGTCTGCCTATATCTCTTGTTCCACCTTGTGTCTCTCTTCCCCTTAATTTATCATGCTCCAGTTGCACTGACCTACAGTTTGTTCCTTAAACTTAGCTTGTTCTTCCACTGGAATGCCCTTCCCTTAGATTCCCTTATTGCTGGCTCTTAACTCAAAGCTTACCTTCTCAGAGGCTTTCTGCAACCATTTATCTGAAGTTGGCCTCTCTCCTCTGCCAACCCATTATCCTTTACATTTTATAGTTCTTATCTCTATCTACAATTATCTTATTTGATTTCCCATTGGTTCTCTCCCCCAGTTAGAATTTCAATCTCTGAGTACAGGCACTTTTGTTTTGTTTTTTGTTGTTTTTTGCCTTGCTCACAGTTGTACCATGAATACAGTGCCAATATAGTAAGCACTCAATAAACACTGAATGATTAACCAGTTTTAACTGTCCAGAATGCAGCTGTATATACTTTACAATGTGCTTTTAAATCCATTAAACCCCTGATGTAAATTCACCAAGAGTAATTAGGCTCACTGTATACATAAGAAAACCAGGACCAACAAGTTTTCCTGACTTTATAAAGTCACATAACTAGTAATTGAAGGTGCAGTAAAAAGAGCTTAATTTTCCATATGATTGATCATCATTAAAAAACTACAGACACAGTTTTTTTTTTTAATATACTATCAAAGGGATAATGATTAAAGGTCACGTTAACTATAAAAAATTATTACTTCATTAATTTAAAGAAAAAGCAATAAATTTAGATATTTAACATGGTTTAGGAAATTTTAGGATTTTACTAAGATTCTCCTACATCAAAATTAGTTAAAAGGGCATTGGAATGGGGGAAATCAAAATGACTCTATACATGAAAACAATTACGTATAAAGACATCAATTTAATCTGTTTGTTGAAACAAATCCCTATGTACTTACTGAGTTTATTCACCCTCTTTTTCCTGGATATAACAGCATTTAACAAAATGACAATTATTTTCCTTTTCAATGTTATTCCTTTCAGATGAATGAGTGCTTATTTGCCTCTTTCGTTTATTTTTGTCAAGAATAGAAATGGTATTAATTTGGTATTTGTGTATTTGTGCATGCACCAATGAATAGAAGCACTATAGCTATCATCAAGATCTTGAAAAGAAAGTTAGTAAAAAAACATTTAAAAATGATTTTAGACTGCATATCAGAAAATGATCTTTTTGGCAAGTGCACAGTTTTTTTTTTGTCCTATTTAGGTTTTATGTAATAAAGTAGGTTATAATCAAAGAATATCAAAATTCTAATAATCTATTCACATTTGCTAAATTTCTTCCAGGATTCAGAAATTCAATTTTTATTACTAGTTAATTCCATTTTGCTTAATATACATTTTCCTATATCAGATTTTTAAAATAGCTAATGAGTTATTAAAGTAATATTTAAACTTAAATAGAATCAAATTCATGTTAACCCATGGATTAAAAGTATTTTTCTGATTATTCCATACAAAATTTGCTAAGATAATAGTCATTTTACTCTCACAAATATGATGGGCAACTACTTCTGGAAAAGCTTATCACTGTCACTCTCTCTTCATTCCTGTACTGCCAATAATATGTACTAAGATTTAAAAATAAATGAATATAAATACATGCTAAAAATCACTGCTGCATTTATAATAAATGTTTTTAAACAAAATTTCTTTTACAAGTGCTTATACTTCATGGGATTGGTAAATGTTGCACCAGATATAAGGAGTTGGCAGGATTATTCAGAGAAAAAAAAAAAAGATGAGGATGAGAACTCAAACGTCACATAGGCCCCCTTCAGATCAAAAGGTTATTTCCATAAGTCTTGAAAGGATTCCACTGGAAAGAAAAGTTGAATGGTAACATTTCAATTAAAAAAAATACTTTAAAGGTAGGTCAGCAAGTCAGAGGATTTTGGAGCTGGAAGAAGCCTTAAGGATTATCGAAAGCAATCTCCTTATGTTATAAACAAGGAAGAGAACCAGAGTATAGACTTTACCAAGAGTTAACAAATGGCAGGACCATGACTGAAAGGCATGAGCCCCAACTCCCTGGGTGAAGCAGCTATGTGCATCAAGGACCGGGGGCTACAATTATGAGTCCACTCTCACTGACCGCTGATTTGGGAGGAATTATCCCCTACGCTAAGCCTTCATGTCCTCATCCATGCAGAGCAGATCAACTTGCACCTACCTCACAGGGTGACTGACGGCTTATGGCTCGGGCTTAGCAACACGTAGCAGTGGCCATCAGCATTATTCTCCCAGAGATGCTTCTCATTGAATTGTATGTACACTGGGGCATTGCCAGCAGGGCATGAGTTGAAAGGCACAAGAAAATCCACAGATCATCTTTATATTATACCTATTTTTTATTTACTTTTTTTTTTTGGAAATAATTTTAGATTTACAGTATAGTTGTGTAGATAAAATAGTGTGCTTCTCTATACCTGTCACACAGCTTCCCCTAATATTCACATCTTACATAACCATATTACATTCAACAAGACTAAGAAATTAACATTGGTGCAATTTTAATTGAAATGTTACCCTTAACTACAAAACTTGGGTTTCCCCAATTTGTCAATTATTGTTCTTGTCCTATTCCAGGATTCAGTCTAGGATAACACACTGCACTTCATATATCCTAGGCCTTAAATTGGACCTTATCTTAATCTAAGGCTGTACTGCTGAGAGCTATTGATCAAAATCAAGGGGCTCATAGTTAAGCAAGGAACATGGTAGATGAATCCACTTAACTCAATACAGTGAGTGCCACAGACATGTATTAACCAACTCACCAGCGATTGAAATTGAAATGCCTTTAGTTCTTCAAGTACCCCCTTAGCATGGCACTGATGCTATGCTCTGTCTTGTTTTTAAGTTAAATCTTGAAGTAACAAGTAAAAACAGCGGATATGGACACCTTTGATTAACATGCTTTGGCATTCCTATTTTCCTCCTTGGGGAATTACACATTTTTGTTGCTAATGCCCAAGTCACAAAGATATAACCTTTAAATTAAGAAAAAAGTCTTGCCAACAGAAATCAGACAGATCCTAAGACAGGCCACTCATTCTCAGAGGAAGTAGAAGGTTATTCCCCAGCTTGGAAATGACCTAAGAGAGTACCTGATAGATAATGTCTGACAACGTTTTACAAATGCCCATGCTCTTCCAAGTACTAATTCCAAGCACTGCAAAGAGAAAGCAATTGTGGAGGACTATGGAAAAGCAGCAATTTCTTCTCCTGCAAAAGCCACATGGGGATTTATGGGGAGATGGAACGTGATTACGGCCTGGAGCTTAGCCAGGGCAGGAAGATGACCAAGCGATGGTCTCTGCCTGCCTTAACAAATGATGACTTTTCTGATGTGACTGATGTTCCATCGCCCCTCCTTCTCATTTGTTTTACCTGACACGGCTCTGTAGCTACAGAGGAGCAAGGAAGACTGCAAATAGGCTTTCTGGCACCACTTGATTGTCAGAAGTTGGAGGAAGAGGACACCGATAAGACCTAATTCTGGAAGTTCTGACTATAACAAAAGCACTGGCTTCCTGGGGGAGTGCTGAGAAGTGGTGTCACCTCCCTGCCATGCCGCTCTTTCATTACTGCTGCATGAACCAAAGTAGTCACGTTTGCTGAGTACTCACTATACTAAGAAACTCTGCCAAAGGCTTTTGATATAGAGCAGCATCAAAATGTACCCACTACAACTCAGGTGGGTGAAAAAAAAAACCTATTCTTTATTTTCCGTAATTGATCTCATCCTGTTTTCAGTCCCCATCTCTAAGAATCATATAAAATCTTCATTTTGAGAGAGAAATTCATCTTTCTTCTGGTTTCAAACTTTAGGCAATTTTAGCATATTCAGAGATTTTGCTTACTTGTGTATTGGCTCCAAAAGAATGCTTACTTGACATCATGGCAGAGAGTACGGTACCTCTGAGGGTCTTATTGGATCCTCAGTGTCTATAATGTGTCATGTATGGATGCTTCACTAACAGGCTCCTCCTTTGTGACTATCCCTTCCTACAGTCCTCGCTTGTGATGATTCTCCAGGGCTTGGATGTGAAACTCCTGGTCATCCACTTGTGTGAAACTTACTAGCCAATACCTATGTCCATCTTCAGCTCTCTTCGGAAACGCTAGGTTCCCATCAGACTGTACCGAGTTGACTATCTCAAAAACAGCACCACTGCTCATTGCATTCCACCCTCTCCTAGTGCACTCCCCACTGGGCAGGCAGAGTAATTCTTTCCAAGTGACAATCAGATCATGGCGCACTACTGCCCATAGCTGTCCATGGCTTTCCACTTAACTTAGAATAAAATTCATAATTGCTGCTGAGGTCTAGAGGGTTCTATATGGTCTGAAATACCACCATCTTCCTGCTTCCCTTGGTGACTAACCAACTCTCCTTTGTTCATTCAGCTCCAGCCATACTGGCTTCCTTATTATTCTTCCAACAAGCCACATATACTCCCACCTCAGGTCCTTTGCACAGGCTCACATGCTATTAGTTCACTTTGGACACTTTCCCCCGAAACTCACATGCTGATATGCTGCTGTCTCCGGCGACCTTCTGTTTACCCTCTCTGAGATAGCGAGCACCTGACCGCTCTCCTCTCCAGCCCCTTCTTTTTCTTCACAGCACTTCTCACTACCTGGCATTTTATAGTGATCTGCTTGTATCTAGTTTGTCCTCTTCCACCAAGAATATACATCTGTTAACAACCTTTTGAAATGGGTCTTAAGATTGCTATTATTTCCATTGTACGGATGAAGAAATTAAGTTCAATGAGTTTAAGTGATTTGCAGAAGCTCAAATAATAATAATTATTGCCTTTCTACCCCAAGAACAAAAGTGCACAAGATGTGTGGTTATATAAAGGAGAAAATGTGACAAAAAGACTGCTAGCAACCTACCCAGGATCCTACAGCAACAGGGGCCCAAGAGGAGCATGCGGTAAGTAAGCCAGTGGCTACTCAGCAATAATTTCACTGTTTTCTGTAAACAAACCTCTTCTGAGGAAGCCTGTTTATTTTTCAAGTGGTCAAAGCAGCAGCTGGGTTGCAGATAATCAGGGAGCCTGGGGGCAATTAGTTTTCACGTTTTGACAGTGAGAAAGTAGGAGAGCCTCAGCATTTTAGGAACTGTTGTCATGCTTGGGAAGTTCTTTATTGGGCCTCAGGATCAGATGTTTCTCTTGTCAGCCATTTTGATTCCTAAGGACAAGGATGGGAGCCCTGAGCCTCGCTTCCTCCATTAATGTACTCATCACCTCCAGGGTGTGCAGACAGCAGTGGGAAAGACTCCTGGTCAGCAGCCCTGTGACTGCTAATGACATGTGTATATTTCTTCTTGCTGAACCTCAACTCCTTGAGAGCTGAGCCCCAGCCTTGTTCCTCTTTTCGGCTCCCAGACCACCTGGCACAGAACAGGTGTTCAATAAATCTCTGTTGTAGTGACTTGGCATTTCACTTAACTAGTCCAGGCCTGGTTTTCTAATCTGTCAAATGGGAGAGTGAAGCTCTCTACAAGGATTATTAGGTTGAACAAATAAAATCAAGTAGATTTCTTTTTCTTAATAGCACACACAAGATGTATTGGCTTTTCTTTAACTTTAAAAAGTAAAACGAGTGCGTTGTGAGCCTTTTAGGAGGCACGACATTACTTCACTTGTCAGGGAACACAGTTTCAGTGAGGAAAAAGTTCAAGTTTTAATTGGAGCTTATGCAGTCACTCAGGGTGGTAACACTTAATAGAGGATGGAAATTAAGTTGTATATTCAACCAGGAAGTTAATAAATGATCTAATTGGCTCGATCTTATCTCCCAAAATTATGTTGCAAATTGAAATAATAATATTGGCCTACATTAGCCTAATACTTAAGAGTATTTACTTTTTCTAACAAGATAGGAAAAACCGATGGTCTTATTTTATCCCAGTTACCATTTAATAATTTACTTTGTGCTAGCTGCTTTGTTAAACGTTTGATATGAATGATCTCATTTGTTCCTCAAAATCATCCTATCATGTATGGATTTTTCCTATTTCTCTGAGACAAAGCGAACTTCAGGCACTTGCTCAAGGTCACACAGCTAAGAAATAGAGCTGATAATCAAGCCCATGTACTGTGGTAAACATGTCACCATACTGCATCCCTGAAATCAATCAAAAGAAGCCATCCATCATCCACCCGTTCACCTACACATTCAACCATCTACCATCCATGCATGCATCCATCCATGTATCCAACAAAGATCTATCATCACTTACCATGAAGAAAGCCCTGTGGAAGCTGCTAGGGAATACAAGGAGAAAACTGACAGTTCTGCCATCATGAAGCTTGAAATCCAGTGTAGAACAACAACATTAAACAAATAACCAAACGCATAATTACAAATTACTGTAAGTGACAAGAAGGAAAATCACAGGGCACTATGAGAATACTGAACACCACGAGAGAGAGTAACAAGGAAGCAAATGCAGAAAGTCAGTTAGGAAAAGAAGTCAGGGAAGGGTCCTCTGAAATATAAACCTGGCATGAGAACGGAGGGGAAACAAAGCAGTGAGGGCGACTGGAGTGTGTGTTCCGTGAGAGCCAGGTGTCTGTGGAGACACTGAGCTGGAGAGAAAGCCGGGCCTGAGAATGAGAAAAGCAAAACTCAGAAATCAGAGAAGAGTGGAGAAAGAAGTGGAAAAAAAAAAAAAAAAGCCAGAATGCAGAAAGATAGGGAAGGGGGTTGTAAGGGGCGGGGAAAGAATGGGGAGAGGGAAAAGGCACTGCCAGAGAAAAGTTCTTAAATTATAGGATCACTGGCGGGGCGGAACTGTCTTCACCATGCAGGTTATGACAGCGCTAAGTGCAGAGAACATCCAAAACTGTCTAAAAATTCCTCCTCAGAACTTCACCTCGGCCTTATGTACTAAGTCAGCAATGCTAGGCATGGCCCTTCGTCCAGTCTGAAAGATGAAAGATTTGACAGAGGTCTGCTCTAAGGAGGCTCTGGATAAACTCAGCTTCACCATCGCACCCTGAAAAGCTGCAAACACTGCGGTCTCTCTTAAGTGGTTTACTTTATGTCCTTATAAAGCAATAATTAGTATTATTTTTAATGATATATTAAAGTGACATATTAATGGAGACAAGGTACATCTAATAAGAAAACTTCAATTAAGTTCCAGAGCCCAAAAAGGCGATACAAATAACAGGCACAGGAAGAGGAAGAGAAGATAGAGTCTTAGAGATTAAGACAATGCCAAGGGCAGATTACTGAGGGGGCATTTTCCATGCAAAGCCAAGTCACAGAGCAACAAAAATACTGCCTCGGCATACTGTAAGCATCTCCCTCAGAAACGTTCTTTCTGGCTGTTTCCGAAAATCTGCCAGAAAATCTGTGCAAGATGCACTGGTCTAAAATTCTTCAGACTAAACAAAGACTTTTTGCCTTCTTTTGAAAAATGTCTATTACTAAAATGTTCACAATCAAGAGATACTTAAGACAAAAAAAAAAAAACAAACAGTAAGTAAACTAGAGAAAATAATGGCATTTCTTCCTGAAGCAGCCTATCTGCAACTTTCAAACAGTTTGAAGTATTTATCCTTAGAGACTAATATTTGAAAGGTATCTAAACCCTATATACACAAGTAAAAGGCAACTGTCAATACCATCCAGATCTAGGGCACTCTTACAAGTTCACGCACCTCTAGGCTCAAGTGTTCAACCAGAAAAATCAACAGGTTTCCAGGCAGTATGTTGTAGAGATTGAAGCATCTGGGCTCCATCATCTTACATTTTTGGCAACACAAAAATAACACCCTAAAGTAAAAAAAAAAAAAAAAAGTGTTAAAATGAGATTCATCTACTCTTCTTAGAGGATAAAACAGTTACCTCTGAAAGAGATTCGATCTCGGTCTTTTTTCAAGAGTTTTTATTTCATGCAATGTTGAAAAACAAGATTAAAGAGCAGAGGGAACATAAAGGGATGTGTACCACCACTTAGAATGTCCACTAACAAGTATTTTTTCTGCCCCTCCTTATTGCAAATTATTATTAATGACCCAACTAAAGTCTTGTTACTTCCAAGAAACTTGCAAAAGTACAGCCTTAAAGATTCCTTTCCTCTTCAACTCCTGAGGTCCTTGCTATCACTACAATTTGACTCTTAAGCATATATTCTCTGGTGAGGTCTCTTGAATTAAAAATATATGTATACACACATTACAATTATACAAATTATAAAATTTATATTTTACAATTATCCATTTTATATATACATGTGTGTATATACAGGCATACATGTAAATAACATGCATATAAAATATATTGAGCAATCAC
The DNA here is from genome assembly GCF_902729225.1 of Pteropus medius. Classification (NCBI taxonomy): domain Eukaryota; kingdom Metazoa; phylum Chordata; class Mammalia; order Chiroptera; family Pteropodidae; genus Pteropus; species Pteropus medius. The sequence goes on along the minus strand of NW_024349802.1, from coordinate 22,152,860 downwards.
TATATTTCAGGCCCTATCAAATGTCCTCACATATCGTAATTAATCAACAAAACAATAGAAATCATGTCAGTTTTTCAGAGGACTAAGTTATTTCTTTATCATTAAAATCTTTATTTATGAAGTTATAAAGACAGTTGTACATGTCTTGCCTCTTTGAATAGTTTATGAGACCTTGGAGAGCTGGGACCCATAGTATCTAGATCTGTGTCACTTGGAAAGCCTAGCACATTGTCTTGTGCACAACATGCACTTGCAGATGCCTATGTGTTTTGATTTGATATTGGAAAGACCAGCAAGGTACTGCTTACTTAAAATGTGCCCTCTACAAATGACTGACATTTCAGTTCAATATTGACTTGGAAATAAAATTCAAGACCAATTCATATTTGGTACTAAAACCAAATACCAAATGAATATAAATGGGAGGCATTTCTATATCTGCCGTTCTTTTTGGTATTTCCAGCATGGGCAGATGCAGGGTGAAAACAGTCAGAAGTGCAGCTCCCTCATTGTAAAACAATGATGCTGACACCAGGGTTCAGTGCCATTTCACAAAGGGAGCTGCAGGGGCAGGAGTGGGGAACGATGCTGAAAAGGAAGAGAGAGAGAGAGAAAAAAAAAGACTGACATTCACAGACTGTAGATTAAAAATCCAACGAAAAGAGAATAAGAAGCCAGTCCAACAATTGATAGAATTTTCAATGCAGTCAACCTAAGCTTCAATATTTATTCCAACAGGAAAATCGAACCTCAAGTCCAAAAATGACTCTTAGCTCCCATTCTCTGCTCAAATACACATACATTTACATTTATGGGTGACGATGTGGCTATATTTAAATTCTCAGCTCTAAAAGCTGCAAGACTGTAAATAGACTCATTTGAGCTATTTTATCAAATTCTATTAGCTTTCCTTCCTTGCCATTCTCCAAGGCAGGCAAAGTTCAGACGTGCAGAAAATGTAAATGATTTCTGTATGGATAGATTCCCAACTCAGAAATCAGCTCATGCTTACTTCTGAGAGGTTGTTGAGTAATGCTCAGTCATGTCTTTATGCTAAAGGAGTAAATCTCGGCATGAGGAGTCAATGGAATGTAGTACCCGAGGTAAGAAATGAAAGGGGAAAAAAAGCCATTACACTAGCACCGTATGGCACCTCAGACCCAACAGGCCTTGTCTTCAGGGTAGAAAAAGCACAGTAAACATAGACGAGGACTGAACACATCACCCTATGGAGAGAATCGTGTGCAGTTAATTATAGTGCCTGTCTGGGCTTTGAGACAGAGGGAGTCAAGGACACCATCAAGCTAGGACTTCTCCATGAGGTCTGATGGGGTCCTATAGAGGCATCAGCCCTGACCTGGTTCCTCAAGACTGGACTCCAAAAGGAGTGGATTTCGCTCCCACTGGCTCATTTCTCAATTTGCATACAAGTGGTGAGATGATATGCATATCTTAACCATTTAGTATCGCCCTAAAGTCCTTTTACCTTAGTACTTCCTCTTGATTCATCCTCAGGAAAGTGGGATCCAGCATTCTCAAAATTGGAGAAAGTGTGTCACAATCATTGACAGAAAAAATATACATTAAAATGATGGGCTAGTAAGTTTAAAAGTCTCTGAAATCTACCTTATGACAGAAAAAAATTTAGAGGAAGCTTGGTTACATTCCCACCTCACTCCTCATTATCTAAACCTAGAAAGGGACCTCTTGAGCAGAGGAGGGAAGTTCATTTAAAAAAACAAGACAATTAGATGTTGATGTGATAACAAACTCCTGTCTTGCATACTCCCCACCAGCCTTGTGTGTGAGAAGATTATAGAATAAGATTTAGTTTTTAAGGATTTTAGAGCAGAAGGCAATTTTGGTCCATCCTGCTTGGAATTATGGAGGCAGAGTATTTTGGATCTGCCCTAAGTCAGTGTTTTGATGTGCATATCAGTCATCTCCCAGAAACCCAGAGCAACTTGAGGAAACAGTGAAGACATCATCCCATCCCCTGAGCAGGGAGAAGGCATCAGATGAGAGAATAAACTGGAGGTTTAAATAGTCCTCAAAGTCAAAATGAACAGGGAATTATGGTAATGGGTACTGTGGTAGGACTTGAGAGGATGATTTTATATCTCAGCAGAAACTGGAATTTTAAGAGAGTCAAATCTAAAAACAGCTTGGCAGCTTCCCTGCAAATGCTAAGTACTTGGTTTATGCTCATCAGATTTACTCAGCTCTACCTCCTCCCTGGTCCTTGGCCATTTGTTCAATGGAAAGCTGGGGCCACTATCGTTATGGCCTCATCTATCAACTCGCTGCCTCACCCTACGCGAGGGCTGGTCACCATTGCAGCTGCATCAAAAAGAGTTCTAGCACCTCTGGCTTCCAAGCCCAAAGCCACCAGATCACAGAGGCTCTACATCTTCCAGACTCAAGTAGAACACTGCTGATTAGACATGAGATGCAGCTTCCCCAACAGTTGCCTAGAAGGGCTGTTTGACAAAACCAGGAAGGGTAGACAAACTTTTAATGATAGGAGGGAGCCAACTGTGTTTGTCTGTCAAGTCGCAGCCAGTTCTGTAATCTACCGACTTTTATTTGCTTGTTTCCTTCCTTGGCTCACTTTTCTTTTTTCTCTCTCTCTCACCATCCTGGGACTACACACTGGGCTAATCATTAACATGTATGTTTTGTCGCACACTGCACGTCCTAGAAAATCTAGGCTAAGGCACCTGGTACTTAAAGTTAACTCCAGGAACGAACAGAAGAGAAGGGAAAACCCTAAACTTGACTTGAAATTAACAACAAATGGCTAAATTTGACTAAATTTAGCAAGCAGTACTAGACTGGGAAGCTGGCATAGTAACTTTAAAAAGTTACATCTTCATACTCCTTTGTGGCTTATGAATTAATTAATTGCTATATTGAGAAACATTAAAAAGTTTAAACATAATGAAACTCCTTTGCCTGAGGGCTTGAAATGAAACACACAGTTGTGATTCGAAATTAAAAGCCATTCAGGAAAAAGAAAAGCAGAGGAAAGCATTCATGTCTATACCACAAACATACAGTGGCTTCTCTACCTCTTCTGTGTCATTTATTCCTTGTTTTACAATAGAACAGGGAAGCATAAGCAATGGCTAAGAAGTTAACATAGAAGAGCATGGGTTTTGGTGTCAAAGGCATCCAGTCTTAGTATTACTGCTTCGACTCATCAGCTTTGTGCCCTTGGACAACTGACTGACCTCTCAGTCTCCTCATCCAGAAAATAGAGACAAAAGCACATACCTCTGGGTTTACTGTGAATGCAAAGATATGGTTCCTAGCACTGGGCCTGGAAAATAGTAAGCACTTAAGAAATGTGTTCTATGATTATTATCAAGGTGTTTGGTTGAGTGGAATTTGAGAAATTCAACAACTTAACAAAGAGCAAAGTGATACTAAGGTAGATATTCACTACAGAATTAGAAGCAAAAATAAAGTTTTTATCACTCTATCCCTCTCAGGAGCTTTTTAGTCCTCCCTGTGGTAAAATGGACAGGAAGTGTCTTCAAGTTAAGATAGAAACTTCGATATTTGATCTTTTAGCAGTGATTCCTTTAGTTTCAGAAATATTGATCTAGAAAGAAAGGTATAGGGGTTCATAAATAAAAATAAAGGAATGTATCACGCTAACATCTAAGGAAAGGCCCAAGGGTAAACCCAATATGCTTCTGTGTTTGCAAATAAGGTTTTATTGGGACACAGCCACACCCATTCATTCACACACAGTCCATGGCTGCTCTCTTATGTGAAGAGAAAGCTAATGGTCCACAAAGCCTAAAATATGTACTATCTGGCTCTTCAGAGAAAAAGTTTGCCGATTTCTGATCACAGAGAAGAAACTGAAGGAAGAGGCAAGAATAGGAGAAACAAGCTAGAAGAAAAGTGTCAGGAAATATCAAGTGAGGTGACTTCAGACGATAACATAATCCTTGTTATTCAAAGGTTCGTGCAAATAGAGAAGAGGCAAAGAAATAATCTCAAATCAAGCTCACTGTTAGTAAAAGACTAACAGCATATGTACTACTTAAAGATAAATGTTAACACCAAGAATGCTCATGTATTTCTCTCCCAGAATCTTAAAGTAAAACGTGTATCTTAGGAAATGTAGTTAAAGTAAGCAGATATCGTTAAGAGATAGCCTCTTGTATGAACCGAAGGCAAAAATAATCGGATTTGATTTGTTATAGTTGTTGATTTATATGATTATTACAAAAACAACTTTGAGACTGTAAAAACTATTTTCAAATAAATGTACTTCTATGCATTTGTACTTTATTAGTTCATTAAAAGAAATGATGGAATAAAATATCGGAAGTGGAGTTTTATTAAAAAAAACTAAAGAGATCAATTATTTAAGAATTTCAAATTAGTGTATAAAAGTGATGCCGGAACAGATCTTTATCTGAACATTGATATAACCCTGTTAAAATAAATTTATTTCCTTCTAGTTTCATATTATCTTAAAAGTTTAGTTTATTTACGATACTAACACATTTCCTTTTCTGAGATAGTTTTATTCCTTACGTAAATATTGTATCTTATTGTGATACACTTGTGAAAAAATTAAAGATTTAAAAATATGTGTAAACCAATTTAATGCAATGAACCGTACCGATTCAAAACATTTACTAAAGATTATTTTGCTCAAGATTTCTTTATTAAAAAAATATAATTTCTGATTGTCTACCAAACTCCAGTGTTTGATGAGTACTTAAGAAAACAGGCACCTTTTCTTGATAATCAAAAACACTTACCAAACTCTACATATGTAGCAGTATGAGACTAAAGAAATTAAGGTATTCTCATATAACCATTATAATTATTTAGATATTTAATGGCATAGAAAATAGGTTTACAGTATACTAAGTGGAAATCTTGCAACCATGGATTCCCTTTCTATAAGAAAAACATTTCTGTGTACATTTAAAAATATGGAGTGATTCTTTCTGGAGTTGGGAGATTATTAGTGACTCCTACTTTCCTTTAGATACTTTTTTGTATTTTATAAATTTTATTTATTCGATGTTTATTCCATTGTAGTTTACAAAGTAAAAAGTTCTATAAACATTTCATAAATAGTATTTATATGAAAATGGTTATTATAACCTGAAAAATTATAATCCCTCTTGAAGCAAAAGGTATAATGGGTTTATTTTTAATGTGTAGTTGGGAGAGAACGCATATGATATATACATAGTGGTTAAGATCTTAATTTTTTGTGGCCAGTTTTTTTTCATTTGCCTAAAATCTAATCTCAAAGAATTTATACTTAAAAATTGGTTATTTCTTTAAAATATAAAGCTTAATTAATTCAAGTACTGAGTAGATATTCAGAGTATCAAAAAGTAGGTGAAATTTACATATTTTATTCTTTAACAAAGATTCATAGCCCAGAGCCTTTACTTATGATTATATTCTGATGATTAACAACCATAATTTTTTGTAGCACATGACTTTTTATAAGGCTCTTTTATGACTTTATTTGATCTTCCAAATAGTCTTGTGAAATAGGCAGGGCAGATATGGCCATTCCTGTAACGGTGGAAAAGAGACTCACAGTGCTCATCACATAAACTAAAACAAGGTGCAGACCTGGGATGGAAACTCCAAATCCCGTTCCCTTCCTAAGACAGTATGCTGCTTCTTGAAACCATTAATAACAAGTACGCCACTTTGAAGAATGGTTAAAGGAATAGAGTGCATCACTCACAGCCACGCATTTAATAAAGATGACGTGAAGTTCAATGACAGTTGTTGCAGCATAGTTTAAGATTTGCAGTTAGAGCTAGGAGATCAATTCTAGTCCTTTCTACCACTTGAGTAGGCTGTGTGATTTCTACAATGTCCCAAGCCTAGACGTGTGAAATATCCTCCGGCTTCCTGATTCTAAAGATCTTAATTTTATAAACAATTAAGTAAATTCATAAACAATTAAGCGAATAGAGCCACGACTTTCCTCCATACGCCCTTGCATATTGACTCCTGCCTTCTGTATTGGTCCCGGTGTCCTGGATGATGATCTATGTGGGCCCCCTGGTTGCCCTCAACACTTGGATAGGTTTGGTTAATACAGGGTGTTAGCAGGAGGTCAGCGAGCAAGAGAGGAGTGGGGTGAGGCTGCTTATTCCTCTGCCCGCCCTGCCCCACTCCTTCGGAACTAGAAGCTCTTCTAGCTTCTGCTATTGCTGAGCCCAAAGTACAGCACTATTCAGGATTTCTCTAAACCCACCTCCATTCTCAGTCTGAGTATATCATGTGTCCTGATTTGTACTATGGAAAAATAAGGGAAACTTCTTTCTCTGGCCAGTTTGACTCCACAGAAAAAACGTCATTCTTTCCCAAATGGGGGATGCCAAACAGTGTCTAGGATCAGTGGGGATTCATGGAAGGATAAAGGAAGGAGTATTCTCTAGATCATCCAATAAAATTCAATACCTTTGTTCTACAGATATGCAAATGGTGGACTGGAGTGTAACTCGGTGGAGAACACTAGCTTCAGTGTCTGAAACTCAAGCCCTAATTGTATAGTCTTTTCCACCCATAGGAAACTAAGGGCTAAACATGAGGAGCCTCAAAAATTCTATAAACAATGAAGTGCCCCCCCGCCTCCAAAAGCACCTACCTGGAACATTAATGTAATTCAAACTCAAATAAATGAAAGCCAACCTTCATGAAAAATGGCAAGATTTTTTGGTGTAATGGTTAAACTGGAACGATTCAAAATAACACCTCAGGTTACTGTTCATTTGGATCACCAACTTAGATATTACCCATTTCTTGGAGAATATTAATTTGGGTGATGCACATTATTTCTAAATTTGAATATAAATTTAGAAGTTAATGTTTTGATGTCACATTATTGTAAAATCCCAATTCAAATGCTCAAAAAACTGTGATTGTACCACATTTCCCATCACACAATAAGTTATACAACCAAAGGACCCAGTCAAAGCACTCTGTTATACTAATTATAGTTCCTTTTAATATATCCTTAATAAAAAGTTCCATTTTCAAAATCCATTGTATTGCAGAATGAATCATTGGAGTTATGAATATGTTAGTGAAACAAAGCTACAGAACCATGCTTTGCTCCTACAAGAGAAGACTCCCCAAAATGAAGAAATCTCGTTTATGTGCTAGAGACAACAGTTTGTCTTTCTGGTTGTGGGAAAAGGTTAGTGGAAAAATACTTAGTGGGAAAATGTTTTCCCCCTGACCAAACACTACATTCTGGTATGTTTAGAGTGTATGGCCAAGTGGACGTGAGGAAACAGGAATGAAGTTTCTGAGTAGGTTAGATTGAAGTTCTTTTCAAAGGAAGCTGAGTGGACACTAGACCTATGCACAAGGCTGAGGGGCCAGCTTTGGAGTTTGACACCTGGCTCTGCTTATTCTTAACTGTGTTTCCTAGGGCAAATTTTGTCATTTGTGTCTTAATTTTCTCATTTGTAAAATGGTGAAAATAACACTCACATCTCATAGTGTGTGTGAGGACTAAAGAAGATAATGTATGTAAAAGCATTTAGTCCAGTACCATCACACAGTCAGGACTCAATAAATCATATCAACTGTTTAACTAATGCTATTATGGAAGGGGGCATAATACGCCACCCCAAAATATGTTGTTTTGGCATATTGATTATTTTAAATTAAAGTTCCTAAAGAAACAGTCAGTGCAAGAACTCTCTGTCCCATTGAAAGAAATAAATCTCCCATGTGAAAGGTACCCTGTCTATCAACAGGGTAGAAGGCATACTCATCACCAGAGATAGGGAATTTAAGGCCAAGAAGGCTATATAAACAAACATTACTTCTTCGCTAATTTGTTGCCCCAAGCCCAAACTCCTTTGTTTTGTCAATTCTTCACAAATTTATTGTTTCTTTATTTAAAAGGCATAAAAGCTGCCTACTTTGATCACTTATGGGAGTCTAATATTTTTATGGGCGCCCTTATGTATGAAATTAGATTTGTTTTTCTATTAATCCATCTTATGTCAATTTAATTATTAGGCTAGCCAAAGAACCTAGAAGGAAAGAGGGAAATGTTTTCCTTTCCTACACTACACTCGTGGCCAGAAAAGACATTAAAGATCTCAGTGGCTTGAGTTAAGCATCTTATCAAAAACCTACTTTCCAGTAAGTTTGGTATATTTTATTCTTCTTGCCTTAGAGAGAGATCCTGAGAATGTTGCTCACAAAATCATTTAGAATCTCAAATGCAGTGTATCTTTGAGCATTAACTGCTTTAACTGAAATTAGTCAAGCATCAGGGATCCATGACAACAAATCATTTCCATACAATGTAATAACAACTTCTATTTGCATGAATTTGTCTCAGAAGGCAAAAGTAAACCATTCTGCCTTAGAATTAAATATTACTGAGAAATGTGAATATCGAGAGTTCTACTAAGAATGTCTACACTAGAATTCAGTTGTGACTCTCCTGGGTATGGAGTCGTAAGTAGACATCAATGACTCCCAACTACCTGTCCATGAAAGAATTACCTTAAGAGTGATCCAGGATCCTGAACAAGCCCTATCCTTCTGATCTCGAAAGCTAAGCATGGTCGGGCCTGGTCAGTACTTGGACGGGAGACCACCTAGGAAGACCAGGTGCTATAGGTGTAAAAAATTTTTAAAAAGAGTGATCCAGGGATCTGACAAAATACACATTCCTAATCCTAACTCCTAGAATACTAACCCAGTAGGTCTAGGGTGAGCTGCACAGCTGGTTTTTAATGCTATTCATGGTATTCTGTTACACAGAGAAATTTAGGAATCACTGGAAAAAGAACCATGAATCAGAAGACCTAGTTCTAGTCTGGCTAACTTTACAGATTGCCTTTTGTAACTTTTATCTTTTCTCTTGGCCCCAATTTACATATTTGCAGCACATAAGGGTTGCATTATCCATATCTTTAAGATCTTTTCTGGAATCTGCTTCCTTGAATGCTAAAAGTAAATCTACATAGCTAGAAAGAGGAAATATTCTGGTAAATATAGAAAAGATCAATTCACATTTGGCCAATCATGCAGAATTTTGGCAGGTCATTGATTTTTCCATAGCTCTGTGGAAGGCTTCCGCACCACATGAAGCAAAAACATCATCCATAACCTTCTGTTTCCTCTTATCTCAGAGGTGTGCTGCCTCTACAGCAGAGCTGCCAGTTTACTGCATACTGAAGAGTTCATTGAATTACAGTTAAGGAGAAACTGAGCCTTGATGGGAAATCCACCACCACCTCAAGTCTCCTGGTCCCTGGCAAGAGAGCACGGCAGTCTGAGAAGAGGAGGAGAGCCACTTGGCTCCACCAGCTGCCTGCTGACAGCGAATCAGAGCAGCAGGCAAGCAAGCTGATATACTGGAAGTTGCAGAAATTATTCATAAGCAAAAATTCATGAGCATTCGGTTCTAGGCTTAGGTCACAACATTACTAGGCTTGTCCTGTTTTCTACTATTTAGTTTTCATTTCTTACCCATTGAAAATAAAGGTTGTGACCTGAAGGGCCCAAGACAGAACCTGACTGAAAACATGATTTGTTTGGCATCTGCAGTGGTTTTATAATCATGTAAGTCAACTTTGGAAGATTGAAATAGTTCACACAAAAACTCAATTTTCAAGATTCTCCTGAAAAACACTAACAGTCTGGAAACACAAGACCACCTATAGACTTTTAGAGCTGAATTACTAGTTGACCCATGGAGAGGGAACATGTATACTCCAAGCTCATCCAGATCCTACCTCTCCTTACTGCATCATCTAAAGTCTAATGTCTATGGACATTTACTACCTTGATCCTGGTATCGTTCTTTTGTTGTTGTTTTTAAATAGTAGAGAAATGTTTTGGTGGGTACATTTCTAACAAAAGGGAGGAGGATAATGGGCTAGTCTCGGTCACCACGTTTGAGAAAAACAGGATGACAAAGACTTTTCATAAATGCTTAAAATATGAACTGATGCATTTAACTCATTAGTGTTCCCCACACTTGTCCCTGTAGACATTGGCTTTTTAACCCCTTCATTAATATTCATTAATAGGAGAGTTGAGCTATGTCCAGAGCTAAGAAACCAGGAAACATCATAAAAAGAAGCATGTTACAGAGAAGTGATGTTCAGCATGAAGATCCCTTAAAAAGAAATTGTTGAAAAAAAATTTTCTATTTGTTATCTGTTGAGAGGCAGCCACATGGGGTGGTTCAAAGCAAAGTTTTAAAGTCAGACAGCCTTAGTTACATAAAAACGACTCAGTTAACCTCTTCGCCTCTCTTTCTCACATCAACATAATTAATAATCCTTGCCTCCTAGAATTCTTATGATGCCTGAATAAAACACATGATGCACTAAATGCAGCATCTGGCACATAATAAATGCTCAGTAAGGATTATTAATATTGGTGTTAGTGATTGATAAAATGCATAATGACAAAAAGCTGGTAAGTATACATTATCACTTTGAAATGAATTTATTTTCCATTAATCACAATGGCATCCACATGCATATGAAAAATAGCAGCATATGTATTTGTCAGACATTATTTATTCAGTCAACCAACAATACTTGATGCTTAGGGAATTCTGTCTTCCTCACTGCCTCCAGGGGCGTTGGGGTCTAAGGTGAAGAGGGTGGGGAGAGGCAAGGTCGCTTCTCCAATTCAAGACATTAGTCTTGAATTATGTTTCTGCTCCTAAACCAGCTGTAGCCCTCAGCTGGAAGAAACAAAGTAGGGGTGGAAGCAGAAGAGGGAGAATAAAGGGAGGGAAAAAAGTGTCCTTGGGCAAGTCATTGAATAGGTATGAGCCCATCAAAGTGAGCATTTCAGATTACATCAGTGGCTTTCAATCACTGCTTCAAGGAGTCCTGTGGTTTCAAAGAAACCTCACAGGGAATGCTCAAGGGGAGAGACCCGGGGGTAGGTGAGAGGGTGGGCTTCAGAGCCAGGCTTGCGCTAGAGAGCAGCACAGATTTTATGGAGGCTCCACATAACATTTCATGTATAAAAAGTGTTTTTGCTGCTTCTCAAGTGTTCCACACAATGGGGCTAGATAATGTTAGAACCCGTGGTCAACAATGTGGCTGTACATCAGAATCACTCCAAGGAGCTAAGAAAATATCTATGCATAAGACTTAGCTCAGAGATTGGTTTAATTGGTCATGGGTAGAGTTTGGACATCCAGATGTGCAAATGCCTCTCTTGGGAGTAGCCTTGAAAATATCAGCCAAGATAAGGTCAAGGTCAATGATCAGTGTGCCCTTAAACTATTCAATGCAAAGATCCCATGAAACATAAGGAAATAAAAAATTCAGTCCCTTGAGAATCTCAGGAGAGTTCAGATCGTTAAAGAATACCAAGGGTGTTTACTTATTTTCTTGAAGACTGGGTTTCTAATTACTTACTTTCAAGGGGACAGTAAAAGAAAATGTAAATGCAGTTTCAAAGAGTTATATAAAACCAAGTTCCCATTAAAACAAACAAACAAACAAACAAACAAAAAACCCTATCATAGCCTGGATTCCCAAACACAGTCACGTTGCTAAGAGAAATGAAGTCCTGCTTTTGCCAGGCAAAAAATAACAATTTTTGACTCATTTCACTATGATTATTCCTTTAAGAGGTTATTTATGTGTGACTTTATGACAAGAATGAAACATTTCAGTTCACAGAGTAAATAGAAAGGTATGCTCCAGCCGGGTTACTAGAACACAGTTTGAAACATCTGAACCAGACAATACAGCCACTTAGCTATGATCACTTATGAAAAATTAACTAACACAAACACATGTTGACCTGTGTCCATACCAAGTGAGATTCATCATCTCTGGACAATAGAGATTATACCATTTTCTTCTCCTTACTTTTGCTAATCAAGATCATTTTTTCACTGTCTTAGATAGAGAAAGCTATCTCTTGACATATTTTTGGTGAATAGAAGAGAAGCAGGGACACAGAATTTCTAATTTTGAAAAGGATATGTATTAACTGGTCAAAAGGTATTTTGTTTGCATTTTCTGCAACAAGTCACATACTATTATCTAAGTCAATGCTGTCCAATAAGAATATGAGATATTTTATTTTAAATTTTGAAGCAGCTATATTACAATGGTGAAACTAGTTTTAATATATTTTAACCCGATATCAAAATTATTACTTTAACATGTAATTAATATTTAACATGTTAAAAATATGTCAATTGTTCGATATCTGAATTATACTCCAATAGAACTTAAAATTAGAGAATTTTTCATATATATTATTGCAAAATCTTGAAATCATATGTATTTTATACATACAGCACATCTGCATTTGGATTTGTCATGTATGTACATTTTAAGTGTTTGATAGCCACGTGTGATCAGTAGCTACTGCATTGAATGTGTGATTTAAACAATTCATGTGTATAATCATGGCTTATGCAAAGTAGCTTATCTACTTTGCATTTGGGCTCTCTACTCTTGAGCTCACCTCTCTATCCCATGATGTTCTCAGTAAACAATATTTGAAGCTGTCAAGACTTTACTCTTCATTCTCTTATGTCAATCATAGAAAGAAAGAAAGAAAAAAAGAAAGAAAATAGAAATTTTGTGTATCAATCTCTCAGCCTCTCCCTCTGAGTCCTCTTCTTTCTGTTTTACTATTATCCCCATTGGCTGCCCTCAATATATCTTGATTTATATTATTGTGTTACTGAATGATTTATATTCTTCTCTGTTCTTAGTTTAAGTGCAGAGTAATGAAATGTTTTTCTTTTCAAAAAAATGTTTACCTATTGAAGGCATCATATGTTTCTATTCCAGTTATGTTAAGAGTCATTAAGGTACAGAAATTTTCAACCCCTAGGTTGGAAAAAAATAATAATATCTATCTATATATATCTATATATATCTATATATAGAGAGAGATAGACAGAGAGACAGAGAGAGACAGAGAGATAGAGAGAGAGACAGAGAGAGAGAGAGAGGGAAGGAGGGAGGGAGGGGGAGGAGAGAGGAAGGAGGAGAGGGGAGAGGGGAGAGAGAGGGGGGGAGAGAGAGAGAGAAAGAGAGAGAAATCTAAAGACTATTGAGAGACTAAGAAAAACAGAGAACAATTAATGACCTATCTTTTGGAAAGCAAAACAGGTTCATTATTAGAAAAAGCAATAATCACTGTATGAAACAGCCTCTTCTCAAAACTTGGGGTTTTAACAGACTGAGAAGAGAAAATACCAATCTAAAGATTACTGTGAGGAAACCACAGTTTCTCCCCTTCTAAAATCCTAAATCCTCAGAGTATTCCATGCTTACCCAATGTTAATTTAATGCGAAACGAATACATATTTATAAAGCTCTGTGCTATGTACATGACACTATACCAGGTGCTGAAGATAAACCACTGAACAGGACAAACATCATGCTGTCCATTAAGGAAAAATTCTATGGTCCAGTAGAATATTATGATCATAATTTAGGGTTTTAGGTACATTACAATATAAAAGAACCAGGGCACACTGGCTGCATATAAAAGGGATGGAACCAGGCCAGTGGCAAGGGTTAATGAAGGTCTCTCACAGCAAGCTGAGCCTTTAAGTTCCCTATGGAAGGGAGGGGTAGAAAAGCTTCCCAGGTGGTGGGCTAGCACTGAGAGAGGCTGGAGATGCTAGTGTGATAATTTAGAGGAACCAAAGGAATCATGAAAAGAGGGGACAGAAAGAATGAGGTGAAGTGTGGTTGCAAGGGTGTAACCCTAAATATCAGGAAGAGCCTAGGAGCCACGATAAAGCCTTTGGTCTTTACCCTAACTCTAACAGGAAGCTACTGAAGGGTTTTAAACAGAGCAAAGACATGATGAGCTCTGCATTTTAAAAAGATCACTCTAGCTGCAGTGTGGAGGACAGATGAGAGAACAGTGATGGTTGCATGGAGACTAATTAGGATGCTAAAAAGGTCCTTGTTTTCAAGGCCTAGGCTTGGGTGGTAAACTGGCTCCCAAGTGAATGGAGCCTGCCAATACATCCCATTGAGTCCACAGACCATTTTGAAAATCAGGCGATTGCATATGAAAATCTCATGAAAGATGGTCTTGGAAACTGTAGGTTCACTTAAGTATCCAAAAACGACAGCTGGAGCTGAGTAGTGCTAGCCCCTTTCGGGCAGGGCTTGGTTCCTCCTGTTCCTCAAGGCCCTTGCCCCATCATGCCACCTTATTTCTGGGCTTTTCGCTAGACCCTGGAAATTGTAGTGCCTGAGCTCCAGTGTAGAACCATTTAGTAGGTAAACTTCATATGGGGAGGAGTTCAAGAGCCTGTACTTCAAGGTCTAACATCCAAAATACGACCAGCATGTTTATTAGAGTATGATCGCAGTTTAACTTGAAAGATCATGCTCCAGTTATACCAGGAATGGACTCAATAGGAGTCCATTTTAAACTGCTTCAAATAAAGACTTTTGATTTGTGGTGGT